>NC_030388.2:27186168-27358372 GCF_001625215.2 Daucus carota subsp. sativus
CTTGAACAACTTAAAATTTTCTGGCGTCCCAAATCATAACATACAGCTTAAGGTAGGTGCTCCTATAATGCTACTCAGAAATTTAAACCAGGGAGATGGCTTGTGTAACGGTACTAGACTAATAGTCACCAATCTTGGTAAATGGTCCATTCGAGCTGATATCATTTCAGGGAAAAATATTGGTACCAATGTCACTATACCACGGATTATTATGTCTCCAAATGAGTCGAGGTGGCCGTTCAAGCTTAACAGACGACAACTTCCTGTGACGACATGTTTTGCCATGACGATCAATAAGAGCCAGGGACAATCACTCAAACATGTCGGCCTATTTCTTCACAAGCAGCTATTCACTCACGGTCAAGCATATGTTGCTATGTCACGAGTGACCACGAGAGAAGGATTGACAATAATAAACGCTGATGATGAGGTGGAGGATAAAACATTGATTAAGAATATAGTTTACAGAGAAATATTCCAGACAATTCTGCCATCCACACAAAGCTCCGTACAACCTTAAAACAGAGATTGAGAGAGACTCTCTGATATGGACTCAGGAAGTGAGAACAGAAGAAACAAGAGGGCTAAAACATTGATTAAGAATATAGTTTACAGAGAAATATTCCAAACAATTCTGCCATCCACACAAAGCTCCGTACAACCTTAAAACAGAGATTGAGAGAAACTCTCTGATATGGACTCAGGAAGTGAGAACAGAAGAAACAAGAGGGCTTCTTATGATGATTCCGGTGAGCCTAAAGTGAAAAATATTAAATACTTGGATTTAGTCGTATGTACAAAAGTGAAAAATATGAATACCAGATACTGTAAAGAAGAGATTTAATTTACACAATACTGCTTTAATTATATCAAGTTTAGCAGCCACTTGAGCATACATATCTACTTTTTAAACCTGCATATATGTTTAGTCATATAGTTCTTATTTTTTTTTAGCTTCTGATAAATGTTGAGTTTTAAAGTTTGACTGATTAGGACTATACTAGGTAAAATTGTTGTGTAATGTTGATATAGAAACTGTTAGGTCGATTTTTATATTACATCATATATTGGGATGAACTGTCAACTGACTGGAGACATGATGGAAATATAAAAATACGTAGCTGTGAATTGTGAAATTTGAAACTGCGAGTGCTTCGATATAGTTCTTTTGTTCATAGCATTAGATGTTTACATGCTTTTAGAACCTGTAGTGGATTTCCAGCTTTTCTACAAAGTACTGTTTGATGCATTTCAATCTACTAACTGAACTTGAGTCAGATTACTTTTAACCAAGTTTTAGAATGTTTCTGACAGATGAAAATTCAACACGTCTTGGGTTCCTGGGTCTTGGCATCGTGGGTTCTCCAATGACACAAAACTCATAAAATCACTGTATGTATCTTATTTTTAAGGCATTTTGCTTGCCAGGCTTCATTAAATATGGTCAGCTGATAAGGTCACCACCCTAGATTACCACTGTATGCCAGAGCCAATGCAATAGAATAAAAGCCAAATTCAACCTTAAAGTTTTGATCTCTGTTTCTTAATTGGCTACTGACTTCAATTTTCTGCAGTTTTCGTGTGTATGCAGCTTTATGATGCCTGCTTACGGATTTGATCAGATTGAAATTCCTGTAAAACCTTATTGGACTGGTAATAGAAGATCACTGCTGTCAACATTTCAACCCACTCTTGCCTTTAGTACCACCTCATCTGGGTGATTAGAATGGAGTTGTACAATAAATTAATAGATGGAACTCATTCAAAAGTTGATTTTAAGGTGCTGAGTATCAGCCTTTAGAGTGGCATCGCCATGTGCTACTTTTAATGGATTATGTATAATTGTAAGCGGACTTCTATCCCAGACAAATAGGGAGAAAATGCCTCTCTAATAGTTTACATAGTCAGACAACATAATAGACATAACCTACAGTGCATATATGATCAAATTACCGAATCATAGCCATAGGCCAGTGTAATACTATAAGGAGCACAAATTATTTGAAGATGGTCTATTGGTCTTCAGTATTATAATATTTAATTGTCTTGGATTATATTGCGTTATTGCCCAGCAACATACATACTACCAAATGACGAAGTACTACTTTGGCCTGACACAGCATTTCTTCAAGCATCAATATTTTTGCAATAATTAAACTATTGTTTGGCTATAGGTAACAGAAAAGGTATGTCTATTTTATAATAAATCACAATTAAAATTAAGATTCGTTTATTACATTTACAAATTTATTTTAATTTTTTCACTCATAAATTATAGTCCAAATTTACAATTTTAAATGCTAATATTTATATTGCATCGATATGTATATAATATAAAATCTATTTTACTCTACAACTATTAATTTTGAAGCGTTTGTATAGTTTTTATAGGCCGCCGCAGCGCGCGGCTTATCGACTAGTTATTAAAAAGCGTCTTACATTACACATTGCAGTCAACTTTTTTTTGCTAGCTCGGATGGAACCCGGCTAGTGGGCTAGTTGCAAGGTGACGAACAGTTATGATTGCATGTTACAAGATTTTGAAATACGAGTGCCCAGTGTTCTGCATAAATTCACATTCGGTTCTCAACCTTTTATATACATCTCTGCGATAGACTCTAAAGCAGCTAGTTCTGTCAGTACCAAACAACTTAAAATCAAATTCACCATCCACATTACATGGAAGTTCATCTAAGCTTTCTTTTTCTGTCCTCAATTTTCTTGCTTGTGGGATATTGCAGCTTTCTATTTCAGCAAAGAAAGCTTCCCTCCAGGTCCGAGAGGGCTCCCCATTCTCGGCAACTTGCTTCAGATTGGCCCGAATCCACACCAGTCTTTAGCCAGACTTGCCAAGAAATATGGCCCTCTCATGACCATTTACCAAGGCAGTGTCACAACAATTGTTGCTTCATCCGCAGAAATGGCTCAGCTCATTCTGCAAAAGCACGACGCGGATATGTCTGGAAGGATCATCCCGGATGCCATCACCACACTAGAGCACCCCTCCCACTCGATGGCCTGGCTGCATGCAGGCGAAGAGTGGCGCTTGATCAGACGAGTCCTCGCAACTTTTTTAACTAACACACACAAGCTTGACTCGCTATGCGAGTTGCGTCATGGTGTGATGGTACAAATGGTTCAACATGTCAAAAAATATTGCATATTAGGAGAACAACGTGTGGAAATTGCGAAGCTGGCCTTTACAACTGCGCTAAACCAAATGTCAAATACTTGTTTTTCTACGAATGTAGATGAGTATAACTATCAAGATACCGGAGGATTCAAAAATTCTGTAGCAAATATCATGGAAACTGCAATGATATTTAATGTTGCAGATTATTTTCCCCTGCTTAAAGCCTTTGATCCTCAAAGATTAAGGCCTATGGCTAACGCTGCATACGGTTGCCTCGAGGGACTATGTGACAAGTATATTTATCAGCGGTTACAACATAGAGAAAATAAGTCACCGAGACATGGAGATCTCCTGGATTCCTTGATTGATTTCAGCGAAGAAAACGAGTCTGATTTCACCTTGAAACACATACAAGTCCTTTTAGTGGTACCAACAACACTTAAGCCATTTTCAGACTGTTCTTGACATATATAGTGCCTGTTTGTTTTGAAGAAGCAGAAGATGCTTCCTGCTTTTGCTTTTTTTACATAAATAAGTAAAAACATTTAAAGAAAGCTGAGAATGCTAGCTCTTCTTTTCCAAACACTTTATTAACTTATTTATTTCTCATTTCTAATCCACTTCTTTACTTTAAGCAAGAAGTCACTCTTTTTTAAGTTTGCCCAAACGGCCCCATAATTTCCGCGTACTAATGTGGTTTACACATTTATCATTTTCAGGAGTTGTTCTTAGCAGGCAGTGAAACTAGTACCAACACAACCGAATGGGCAATGACTGAGCTGATACTCCATCCAGACAAGATGACGAAGCTACGCAACGAAATAGCCGAATCAGTGAGCCAGAAAGGAAGGATAGAAGAATCGGAGCTTCTCAGATTGCCCTACTTGCAAGCAGTTGTGAAAGAAACAATGAGGCTACATTTAGCTGTTCCATTCTTACTGCCTCACAAGACCGAAACAAATGTTAAGCTTAAAGGTTATGAGATTCCAAAGAACACACAAGTGCTAGTGAATGCATGGGCGATTGCTAGAGATTTGGATTCTTGGGAAAACCCTACAAGTTTTATGCCCGAAAGATTCTTGGATTCGGAAGTGGATTTCAGAGGACAACATTTTTCTTATCTTCCGTTTGGTTCGGGGGCGTCGGATGTGCCCCGGGATTCCTCTGGCGCACAGAGTGGTGAGCTTGATGATAGCTTCGCTGGTTTATCATTTTGAGTGGAAGCTTCCGCATGACATGAATCCAAAAGAGCATGATATGACAGAGAGATTTGGACTTACTCTTGCGAGAGCTGTCCCCCTGGTTGCTGTACCCATCAGCTTGTGATTTAATCAAGTACATGAAATCCAAATTTATCTCATGCAAAGTATTAATATTTATATAATCCGCTTTTGTTTCTGTGAATTTGGGATTTTATGTAAATGCATTTAAGGTCAAGTTACATAGAATACAAAAGGCTTAATCCTTTTCAAGACTTAATGTTTGGGGTGTGTAATTGTGTATCCATGCGGTCTCAATGTGTCATTTAAGTGGTAATTTTAGATGATATGTAAAAAAATATACTCTCCAACCATCAACTTTTAGCAAAAAGAATAATGTTTGATCCAATAGATTTGTTGAACTAGAAAATCTTTCATGTATAATTTTAGCATAATATAATTATACATAACATTAATGGAGTGTATATCTCCACTGTTAGAAAAAAAACTTGTATAATCTATTTACATAACTATTATATCTAATAAATTTGAATAACAGCCTTGGAGATGTTCTCATATCTTAATATTAGCTTTGTTATTATCGTCTTTCATTCTTTCGCGGCTTCCAACCCTTTACATTTCTTTAGCGTCAATCCTATTTATCCACATCAAATCAAGGATGAAGGGGTGACGACGA
The DNA here is from genome assembly GCF_001625215.2 of Daucus carota subsp. sativus. Classification (NCBI taxonomy): domain Eukaryota; kingdom Viridiplantae; phylum Streptophyta; class Magnoliopsida; order Apiales; family Apiaceae; genus Daucus; species Daucus carota. The sequence goes on from NC_030388.2 coordinate 27,191,198, forward strand.
TCAAATCATTAGCGTTTCTTAATTTTATCAATTTACTTGACATATCAATCTTCAACAATTAATTCAACGATGGAGTGAAAATATTGGGGCCGTTTGGATGAGCTTAAAATAAGTGCTTTTTGCTTAAAATAAAAAAGTGAAGTAGAAGTCAGAAGCAAGTTAAGACTTCTAAGTGATTAAAGTGTTTGACAAATAAGCAGAAGTCCTGAAACAAAAGGTAGTAATCCTAACTTTTTTTAAGTGCTTCTCTTCTTTTTACACAAACGATACAAATAAGTGCTTATAACTTATAAGCCCAGAAGTCGGCTTATATCTGCATGCCAAACACCACCATTGTATCAAAACAACGCGTCATTACTTGTTTGATAAAACGTGGGTATAAATATTTACTACACTATATATGTTCACCGATTTCACGCGAGGTACTACAATGAATAAGGTGCTAACCATAAGTCTGTGCTCCGTATTAATTATTTGTAGATTTTGTATGTTCTTTAATACTTTGTATGTCATTGTATCATTATATAATTTCTTTAAGTTGGGCTTAGTTTTTGGTGATAATTTTAAAACTTAACATGTCCAGTGATACAATTTTCATGTCATTGTGCTATTATATTACATAGTAATTTTTTTTTTTGAACTTCAATTAAATAGATTAATAGCTTCTCGAGTGGATATTTAAATTTGGGGGATAAAGTTGCATCACAGTCAAGTTTATGTGCTTATTTATGTGATTTTGAGAATACAAAGAATAACGTACGTCTATCTGTCGAAGTCATTTGTGTTATCTATTGGACAGATCAAAAGCAGACCAAGTCATCAATATTGTCTATTATGGTTATTGTCAATGTACTTTGGACAAGTATTACAGAGTATAATTCACATATTTAGTCATGTTGACTGTTGAGACCCGTTCATTGACGTATGTTTTTTTACTAGCTAGTGTAATTATACATGTCAGAATTTCTTATACTAACGCCGACTAGTTGTTGAACGATTAGTTATGTAAAACGACATCGCTTAACCACAAGATAAATATTTTATTTTTTAAATTACTTTCAGATAAGAATAAAATTAATAGCGGAGGGTTGTTCAGTTAAACACGGCTACTTCAAGTATAAACTTAGTCAAAATAAGTTTGAGATTGTCGCTAGAATCAAAATTTGTGACAGTGATCGCTTTCAACAACTCGAATCAGAGGAATTTGTGACAATGATCGCTTTTAACAACTCGAACCAGAGGAGTGGCGGTTGTGTAAGTAAGGGTGGTACACTACAAGAAAATGGTCTATCTGCGACCGCATATCAGCGACCGCGCTCTGTAGCTAAAGCTCATCAGCGACCGCATGCAGTCACTAAACATGGTTGCAGATAATCTGGTCGCAAATATGCACTTTTGCGACGAACATCGGCGACCGACTTTTTAGCTACCGCTTTTAGCGACCGTCGTGGTGGCTAAGCTGAGTCAGCATTGATTGCCACCAATCCACGTGTCCGCGACCACATCAGCGACCAATAATGGTCACAAAATTTTGCGACCTACTTCAGCGACCGCGAGTCGTCACTGAATTGGCGACCGACTTCAGCAACGAAGGTCTTTCCGTTGCTAAATTTGCGACCATTATTAGCGACCGGAAGCAGTAGCTATTATTCTGCACCTTTTACTTATTGTTTTATTCCTTTGTGATGGGGTACGGTCGTTGATACTTGATTTCATAATTTTCAATTTTTTTTGTATTTTATAGAATTAGCATTTATATTGCCCATGCTTTCCAAGAAAGATATTACAAATATCTCCATTTACACACAAATATATAAACATAAATATAAAATTCTTAAAATACTATATATAAAAAGTTTTATCCGCTAAAAAATCATATTATCAAGTATCACCAAATCCAAATATTACATATAAAAACATAAACACCAAGATATGCAAGCTTCAGTAACGGTAATGTAGGACTTGAACAACTTCGAATAGTATTCCATGCTCATTAGCACAATCCACCTGCACCATATTACATATAATATAAGTCAGAAAAATAGAAAAAACTAAAACTCCATTAATGACAAGAAGGTGCACATACAGAATTTACAAAAAGACATACCTGGATAACAATAACAGCAGCATTTTTTGCAGGACTCATTATCAATCACAACCCTGCAAATTCAAATACAAGTAACAAAGTTCAGTAAATTTTAGATTTAGGTTATGCATAAAAAATAAGATCATGAACAGAAAGATTATAGCAACCTCGGTGGATTCATCCTCCTAAAAAGTTTCTCATTCTCATCATCCATGTCTTGTGAAAAGCTCATATACAAAATCAAGATCACCAATCACTTAAAAAATAAGGAATGACTGAAAAGAAGTGCAGAACAAGTTATCAGAAAAGATAATTAAACTCAAACCGGCCAATCATAAAGATTTGTAATAGGACCAGAAGGATCCAGCACACAAGTATGACCAATTAGGATGCCTTAAGCTACGAAAAAAGATTGCTTGGCCCTCTTTTTTAAATGGGCACCCTCCAAAAACTCAAAATACATAAGTACCGACCATACTATGTTGTACCATAACATAAAAAATAACAAACCATAGATTTGACACCTCCAAAGTAATTAAAATTAACAATGACACACAGGTAGATGGGATCAACGTTTTGTGGATAGATATGGCCGTGGGATGGACACACGATATATAGAAACCCTCTCATTTCTCCCGCTTTTGCTTCCGTATAGCCCGCCACTTCTTGTTGTGCGAGAAGACCCAAAGATCTCGAATTTTCAATTTTATATTATTACAAAATTAAAATTAAATATTCTAGAAAAATATAATTATATAATTAATCACATAAAATAAATTTGGATTTACTTTAATCCTCTCACATAGACTAGTTTGGTCCCATCCTAAATGAAAATTTTAACAATTAATATCGGAAATATTCATAAATAAAAACATTAGTAAAATAAATAAAAATATTATTAATTAAGATCTTTTATGACTTAATATAATTTGACAATTCTTAAATTCAAGACAGCATATACTCACACCACAAAATAAAAATAAAATAATGTGTAGCGCAATCTCCGTGAAAAATAAGTGAGAATAGGCTTATACTTTTCATGTGAACAAATATATTTGTTGAAAAAAATAATTTTAGTCAAATTAATAAAAATAAGGTTATATTTTTTTTCAATTTATAATATTTTTATAATATCTAAATTCGAGAAATCTTTTGTTATAGTATAAAATGAAACTAATTTATTAGTTATAGGTTGCGAAATTAATTCCTACACCCCAGATATCATAACATTAATTCATTTTCAGATTAAAAAATATATTTATTAAAATATTCACTTTATAATAAAGTAACTAATCTAGAATAATAAACATAAATTATTTTCAATTTTAAAATAGGTAATTCTAATTTTTTTCAAATAATTAAATATATTTTTTGGGAAAAATAAATAAAGTATTATTAGTTAAATATTTATTAAATTAGTACATGAGACAAATACTTTAAATTCAGGGCATCATTATTCACTTTACATAACAATAAAACAACTTGTATCTCGGTGAAAAATAAAGGGGCACATGCTTATACTTTTAGAATGAACATTAAATATATTTGTTAATAATTAATTTTAATAAAATTAATGGAAAAATATTATATTTTTTAAAGTTTATAACAATTTTACAATACATCAAATATTGTAGACATCTTCTACTTAGCTTAAAGTGAAAATAATATAGTATCTATAGGTAGCGAAAAGTCATACGCGAGATATATCGAGAAAATAAATCATTTTAAATTAAAATATATTTTTTCAAAATATTCAATTTATGATAAAGTTAATCTGAAATAATAAACATAATTAAATTTTAATTTAAAAATAGGTAACTCAAAAATTCATAACTAACAATATCATATAAAAATAATTTTTTTATAATTTAAAGATTTTTATTAAGTTATAACTAATAAAAATATTATATCATCGAAAGAAATAAAAATTACATCCGCAACCACCTTTCGTGACTAATTTCCGTAGCTAATTGATGACGTGGAGCTTTATGCTACGGCATTTGGTCGCTAATAATTCTTGTTGCACATGTGGTGTGCCAAAAAAGAATTTGGGAAAAAAAATACAGCGACGACTTTTAGCAACCACGTGCGGTCGCTGATATAATGATGATGTGGCACTTTTTGCGACTGATTTCAGTCGCAACTAAAGAGTGGTCGCTAATAGAGTTGGCGCCAATTTACCCTCCATTTTTTGGGGCAAAGAAATTTTGTTCGACAAATTAGCGACGGCTGTCGGTCGCTGATCGGGTATTAGCGACCAGAATTTTTGCGGTCGCGGAAGGCCGTCGCTATTGTTCAATCTTAGTGACAGACTTTGCGGTCGCTGATACTTTTGGTCGCTGATAGACCAGTTTCTTGTAGTGGTAAAGATTGTAGGTTAAGGTTCGTGAATGCAGAGAAAATTAGGGGTTTTCTCCACAAGTCTCTCCCTCACAAGAATTCTATCCCCTGTAATGTGCTTACATACCGCTATTATTGGGAATCAATTCACATGCAGTTCTTGTCGCCTAAAAAATTTACTAGGATTCGGTTTTTTCTATTATCACCTTTCTAGAAGTAATACGATGAGGCTTAGCAATGGGTCTAGAAGCATGTCTGTTAGCTCAGGACTTTTCTAATCACACTTGGATTCTCTCGAACTCGTCGTAACTGCTGCTTCATGACTTATTCCAAATGCAAAGGTATTATCTTATTCCCGATGAGGACAACCCACCAGACTCTAGAACAAATCCTTCTAGAAGATATTCTCGAGAAGATCCTCTAAACTTTCTAGTGTGAACAATCCATCGAAATACAGATCAAAGCTATCAATATTATCACAATACTCTCTGATGACAATAGCTCATCAGAATACAGAATTGAGTCTTCTAACTAACGGTGAAAATCACCTATGTTTAAGAGCGTCTCCCGAACACAAGTTGACATCTTCCAGCTAATTATAACAGTTTCATGTAGATTATTTTTATATTAAATTAATATAGTGTTTTATTTTTTCAAGTTATTGCCCGCTGGAAGGCATCCACATAAAGGCGCCCTGTATTTTTGACCCCGTCAATACCTTTTTCATCTTCAAATATGTCTGGCTATCAATCAAGCACCAAACACATGTCAAATTATTTTAGGTATCCTAGGTTTAATAGTGTAAATACACTATCATAGTGCAGTTTATTATATGTATATTGCACTCATACAAGTGCGTTTAGCCAAAAAATAATTCAAAACAAATGTCTGGTTTAGTCATAAATGTTGTATTCTTGTCGCTAGCAATAAATCAAAATTTACCTACTACTGTAACTTGCAAAAATGCTTTACTGATTGCTCTTAAAATTATCACACTCAGCTGATTCTCATTAAAATTTTGCAGAATGAAGGAAATTTACCAAGTTCTTGTGCTGATATTAGTACCTCTATTTTTAGGTCGAGATTTTGTTGTTGGTTGCTATCCTTTAAAGGATATGTGGATATGGAAGAGTATTGACAGCGGAAGAAAACATATGAGAATCGTGCATATAAATGATGGCAACTACAATGAGGCCTCAGTTGGGGAGCTTTCAGGGTGGCCTGCTGGTCCATGAATATTTTTTAAGTAATGGAAAATGTTTTGGGTGCATACATCAACAATAATTAAAACTTTTCACGTTCATTGTACGTACAAATTTTTTGCACACAATTATGGGCACCTATCACTGCTTTAAAGGAAAATGGCGCATAGATATCGTAGCAGTTACAATGACAGTTGTTAGAAGGCGACAATAGTGAGCTCCATATTGGACTGCTTAATTATTAACCCGTCTTTAAGAACATCTCCAGTAATATTTTTAAATCATTTTTTAAATAATTTTATAAATTTAACTCTTATATATTGAGTTAATATATAGGATAATATGAGAGCTCCAATAAACTTAGCTCTCTATTTATATTTTGTACTTATTTTAGATTCAACAATGTCAACACATCAAATTCGAATTATGAAGGGGAAAACTAATCAAATATTTAAAACATCAATCAATAATATTATGATAAATAAATAAACATAATTTATTTGAATAAATTTTTAGTTATTTTTCTGTCATGTACTTTGTGATACATGTAAATTTATGAGGGGTGTCAAAATTGGTAACGCCTCTATTTTTAATTTCTAACAATAAAAATACAAGGAAATGAGAGGAAAAAGTAAAGTAAAACAGAGAGAAAGATTTGAGGAATGTTAGTAATTTACAAAACGTTGAAATTTGCCCTACAAATACGAGTGCCTAGCAAAGTGTTCTGCATAACTTCTCCTTCGCTTCTCAACTTATTACATACATCTCTGCCATAGACTTTAAACCAGCTAGTTCTGTTAGTACCACCAACATAAAATAAGATTCACCATCCACATTACATGGAAGTTCATCTAAGCTATCTTTTTCTGTCCTCAATTTTCTTGCTTGTGGGATATTTCAGCTTTCTATTTCAGCAACGCAAGCTTCCTCCAGGTCCGAGAGGGCTCCCCATTCTCGGCAACTTGCTTCAGATTGGCCCGAATCCACACCAGTCTTTAGCCAAACTTGCCAAGAAATATGGCCCTCTCATGACCATTTACCAAGGCAGTGTCACAACAATTGTTGCATCATCCGCAGAAATGGCTCAGCTGATTCTGCAAAAGCATGACGCGGATATGTCTGGCAGGATCATCCCGGATGCCATCACCACACTAGAGCACCCCTCCCACTCAATGGCCTGGCTGCATGCAGGCCAAGAGTGGCGCTTGATCAGACGAGTCCTCGCAACTTTTTTAACCAACTCACACAAGCTTGACTCGTTGTGTGAGCTGCGTCATGGTGTGATGGTACAAATGGTTCAACATGTCAAAAAATATAGCAGATCAGTAGGAGAACAAGGTGTGGAAATTGCGAAGCTGGCCTTTACAACTGCGCTAAACCAAATGTCGAATACTTGTTTTTCTACGAATGTAGATGAGTATAACTATCAAGATACCGATTACCGAAGGATTCAAAAATTCTGTAGCAATATCATGGAAAGTGCGATGATATTCAACGTCGCAGATTATTTTCCCCTGCTTAAAGCCTTTGATCCTCAAAGATTAAGGCCTATGGCGAACGCTGCATACGGCTGCCTCGAGGGACTATGCGATAAGTATATTGATCAGCGGTTACAACATCGAGAAAATAAGTCACCAAGACATGGAGATCTCTTGGATTCCTTGATTGATTTCAGCGAAGAAAATGAGTCTGATTTCACCTTGAAACACATACAAGTCCTATTAGTGGTACCAAACAAACACTCTAAGCCATTTTCAGACAATTTCTTTACACTTTCTTTTTCCGAGTTTTAATTACTTCACTACTCAGTCTATCCCAAACATTTCTTTACACTTTCTTTTTCAAGATGTCATGTTCAATTCTTTACCTTTCAAAACTTATCAAATACTCCCTCCGTCTCACTTATTTTTATACCGTTTCATTTTTAGGATGTCCCATCATTTCTATACACTCCTGTAGAGAATCATTCCCTCTAAAACCTTAAGGTGTTAGAGAAGGCTCATTTATGGATCTTATGCTTATATTTCAACACTTCCCTCACTCGAAATCCCATTATTACCTGGCTCTGATATCATGTAGAGAACCATTCCCTCTAAAACCTTAAGGTGTTAGAGGAGGCCCCTTTATGAATCTTATGCTTATATTTTAACAACTCCAAAAATAGTGACTTTTTATAATATAAAACACTATTACACCCACTACTTTCTTCCACTATCTCCCTTCTATAATAATAAAAACACTGTTACACCCACTACTTTCCTTCACTATCTCAAATTTATTATTAAAAATAAATCACCATTTTACCTACTTTTTATCTAACTTTACTCATTTTTTACATTTTTTGTGGTCTTCATGTCCCAACCAAATGTATGCAAATGGTTGGACAGAGGGAGTATAATAAATTTTATAATATGAAAATCAATTATCCCACCTACGTAATATACATAAGTCCCGTCATTATCTTCATTTTTCTTACTTTTTCACTCTTACTTTACATATTTTTTTAACCTCCATGCCCAACGCAAATGCAAATATTTGGGTGGGACGGAGGAGTATTACAGAAGGCTAATGTGGTTTTCATATTTATCATTTTCAGGAGTTATTCATAGCAGGCAGCGAAACTAGTACCAACACAACTGAATGGGCAATGACTGAGCTGATCCTCCATCCGGACAAGATGATGAGGCTCCGCAACGACATAGCTGAATCAGTGAGCCAGAAAGGAAGGATAGAAGAATCCGAGCTTCTCAGAATGCCCTACTTGCAAGCCGTTGTGAAAGAAACAATGAGGTTACATTTAGCTGTCCCATTCTTACTGCCTCACAAGACCGAAACAAATGTTAGCCTCAAAGGCTATGAGATACCAAAGAACACACAAGTGCTAGTGAATGCATGGGCGATTGCTAGAGATTCGGATTCTTGGGAAAACCCTATGAGTTTTATGCCCGAGAGATTTTTGGATTCGGAAGTGGATTTCAAAGGACAACATTTTTCTTATCTTCCATTTGGGTCGGGGCGTCGCATGTGCCCGGGGATTCCTCTAGGGCACAGAGTGGTGAGCTTGATGATAGCTTCATTGGTTTATCATTTTGAGTGGAAGCTTCCGCATGACATGAATCCAAAAGAGCTTGATATGACTGAGAGATTTGGACTTACTCTTGCGAGAGCTGTCCCCCTGGTTGCTGTACCCATCACCTTGATTTAATAAACAACATCAAGATTTCTTCGTCAAAAATTTCTTCTCTCCTATTTATCAGTTTTATTAATAAAATCAACATCTAACCATTTTTGGGTTAGTTTTTGTTGAGTACCTTGTCATCGAGGTCGTGCATATCTTTTTGGGATGTTTGTATTTGTGTTGATGTTTTTGTGTGTTTTGTTATGGATTTCGGTAACGTTTCTAAGGACTTGCATGATATTTTGGATGATCCGTAAGGCTTGTATCAAAAATAGCACGGCGGTGAATATCGCAAGAGCTCACCTTTCACGACATAAATTTGTTTATGTTTTGGGGTCATTTGTTCAGTTGATGTAACTCATAATTCTGAACATTGGGCTACAGATGTTGTGCTACTATGTTCACAAGTGATGTATTGGATTGCTCCAGATTTTATTGTAATATTTAGATTAAAGAATTTAAATATTCTATTTGTTAAGCGTTCTAAAAACAAAGCGGCTATATATTTACCTCGTTTTTTTTTCTTAGTCAGGTTGTAATTGACAGTTCGAGGGTCTGACTCCTCTATTTACAGTTATTTATTTTTGGTATGAAAAGTAGGATTTTAGCTGAGAGGTCTTCATGGTTGGAGATGCTCTTAGAGGTGATAGATCAGTAAGGTGAAGGGTTTGTGTCGAATTGTCATGTACACGCTTTAGCTGAATCAGTGAGACAGAAAGGAAGGATAGAAGAATCAGTGAGACACGATAGCTGAATCAGTGAGACAGAAAGGAAGGATAGAAGAATGCGAGCTTCTCAGAACGCCCTACTTGCAAGCAGTTGTGAAAGAAACAATGAGGCTACATTTAGCTGTTCCATTCTTGCCACCTCACAAGACCGAAACAAATGTTAGCCTCAAAGGCTATGAGATTCCAAAGAACACACAGGTGCTAGTGAATGCATGGGCGAGGCGATTGCTAGAGATTCGGATTCTTGGGAAAACCCTACAAGTTTTGTGCCCGAAAGATTCTTGGATTCGGAAGTGGATTTCAGAGGACAACATTTCTCTTATCTTCCGTTTGGTTCGGGGCGTCGGATGTGCCCCGGGATTCCTCTGGCGCACAGAGTGGTGAGCTTGATGATAGCTTCGCTGGTTTATCATTTTGAGTGGAAGCTTCCGCATGACATGAATCCAAAAAAGAGCATGATATGACTGAGAGATTTGGACTTACTCTTGGGAGAGCTGTCCTGTCCCCCTGGTTGCTGTACCCATCAGCTTGTGATTTAATCAAGTACATGAAAGCCAAATTTTATCACAGGCAAAGTATTATTTATGTAATCTGCTTTTGTTTCTATGAATTCGATTTGATGTAAATGCATTTAAGGTCAAGTTACATAGATTACAAAAGGCTTAAATCCCTTTTAACACTTGATATTTGGGGTGTATATCGATGTGCAATCTTAATGTTTTAACTAGGCTCATTCAACCTTGCAAGTATCTCATATGTTCTCGTTAGTCCTCATACCGTTATAAAGTCAAAAAACGATATAATAGAAGTTAACTTTGACAATTATTATTGAAAAAAAATTTGCTCCATGCATGAGGTTCATTTTAATCCCTGAAATATACATTAAAATATAGATGTTCTTTTTAATCCTCAATATTTAATTAATATCCTTTTAAACCTCATCAGTGTAAAATGTCATGATTGTACATCTCTTATACACCGTTTATTGGTATAAGGACTAATTGAAACATATCGGATATTTGGAGGGTTGAGTCGGCCGAGTTAATTATACTATTTGAGTTTTGAGCTTATATACTATTTAGAGTCGATAAATCAATATTAAAAATTTATTCATTTTTTCTTGAACGTGAATCCCAAATATTTTAGAGTATGTTTGAATTTGGATTTGAATTCTCAATACTAAACTCTAGTGGCACGATGTCATGTACGAGTTCGCGGTAAAATCTGTTAGTTGTTAGATTTTTTAAAAATAAATTTATAATATATTTTTTTAAAATATTATACTGTTTTATATTCAAATATTTTAACACAAACAAGTAATAATCAGTTTTTAAAAGAGAATGAGTTGATCGAAAAATTGCAAGCTAATAATGATTAGTTGAATGAGCATAAATCCAGAGTTATTAGGTTAATTGGCCCAATATATGGTGGGCAAAGTTAAATTCGATCCGCACAGACGCATGGGCTTAGCAACTTATGTGTGTTAACTGTCGTATTTTTATTTTTATTTTGAAAAAACTGGAATTATCAATTTATTTTCATTTTTATTTTTGATAAAACTGGAAGTATCATTTTTTTTTTACAGAAAACTGGAAGTATCATTGTTTTATTTTTAATGGAACTATCATTTATTGTTAATAATTAAAATAGCGAAAACGACAACCGTAACGGAAATGGGTGAAATCCCAGTTAAAAAATACGAAGCAATTGTAATGATCTAAAATCTAATACAATCGTTTCTTTCTAAACCTAAACCATTATTATAATATTATCTCTCTCTCGAGAAAATTATGGTAAATTAATTCCACTCTATATTAAAATTTGAACTGCCCAATTTGAAAAGTTAAAACAACCTATTGATTTGTCTTTACTAAAAAAAAACTACTTGATTTGTCTGTCGGTGAAAAGTCGCAAATATCTAAACTAAATGATTTAGGAGCAACGAGGAAAACATGTAACACATGAACAAAACCAATAATATATATTCTTCCCGACCTGTGAATAATTAGAAGTCAGATCCATCAGTTGTTGGGCCTCCCTTCTTTGAATTATTCGAACTGGGCCACCGCTTGATCTATACAGTGCAATCTATATAATCCTAATTCCTGAATACAAAGAACTTGGTAAAAGACAAGATCTACCCTCCAACTTTTTTATATCTCTGCACAAGCCATGCCTATTTTTGTCCATTTACATGAAAATCGGATACTCCAACAGAATATGGTATGACCCAGACCCGGTTCCTGTTGTTTTTACAGCTCTGCATATTATAACCCACTCTCAAATGGGTTACTGCTGCAGCCATATGATTGGAGCGGTTACACTCCATGATTACAGGAACTGCAACCATGATTATAGGCCCTGGCACTGTACTCATCAGTTTTCACCCTGTTTATTCTTAATTTCAAAATTCATATCACCGTCACTCTTTTCATTCACGTGTTCATGTCCTTCGATCGATGGAGCAAGATAATTTCTTTTTAATATTTGTCCCCTTCCATTCTCATTCTCTTTCAGGTTTAGAAAATGCTTCATGTATGTTAATGGATATCAAATTCAAGTTCCAGTCTCTTTTTATCAGACTTTACTATCGGAAGATTGAAGGATTCTACAATGGTTATTAGTTATTACTGAGGTATATCTTTTACATTATCCTGTTTTATATAAGAGGCACCATACCTGCCGTCAAACTGCGTTCTCCATCTCTCGCACTCTTCATTCTTGATTTCAAATTCGTCGATCATCATAGCAACAACACGCGACTTATTCGATGGAATAGAAAGGTATGTTCTGTGTCGGTTACTGTTGTATGTAGATTTTCTTAGTATGTTTTCTGGATTTTAAGTTTTGGGTTAATCACAAACAGTTCTCAAGCGCATGTCTTTGTGTCCTCCATCTCAGATGGGTGAGTTCGACACTTCGACTTCTTTCAGCATTACTGTTTCTATGAATGAATATCGTTGGAAGACATATGTGATTACTTTTTACTCACTATTTCAGGACAAATGAGACGTCCTACTCAGAACTCATCTTTTGCTGCTAATAATGAACTTGCTGAAATACATGCTAATGATCCGAGTGAATACGAGGATCTCAATACAGAAAGTTTTCTTGCAGACAGGCTGGTACGTTCCATCTAGACCATAGTTTTATTGTGTGATCAACACACACTTCTGTATACATAGTTTTCCAACAGTACTTCAAAGTACGTCTTCAAAACATAACAACATATGTTCCAGCCTTTCAGGAATCCAACTACTTTTCCAGCAGCTTCCTATGTATCCAACTACTTTTCCAGCAGCTTCCTATGTAACACACAGTGGTTGTGCAGGTGCTGCGTATGCACCAGGTAGTGACCATAATATAGTTCTGAAACTATTTACTTTTTGAAGCTTCAGAGTGCAAGGGAGATTTTTTATTTATTGTTTTCTTTCTTCATCTACATACGGATTTTGTGTATCCGGTTGGTAGATGTCTGGAGCATCTAATATTCATTTTTTCTAACAATTTATACCCGCGTCTGTTAAGTTTCATGTTTTTAAAGTTTTCATATGTTTGATATATTTCCCTCTGTGATTGTAGACTTAAAGCGTCGGGCCAGCAATATTAAGTGAGCCTCTATGATGGCAGATGTTAATTTTCTAGCTAGCCAGATGATGGGCCAAATCACACGTTGCTCATCGTCAGATACAAACGACATCTCCCAGATATCAATTGTGAGTAGCGAGAATAATAATCCAAATATTGTAAGGATACGGTTATCTTTTATATGTAACCACCATCTAATATTATTTTAATTTCTGTAGGACTATTTCTTCCAAAATTATGTGGATCTCAAGGAAACAAAATCCGATGCCAATTGACCAAGCTGATGAGTAGCTCTGGTGGGTGGTAGGTATTACTGATTTTTTTTTCTGACCTATTAGAATGAGTGTGTACTGTTTTGATGGTTTGAAAACATTTCTGCAGGAACAGGTAAAAATACTACCACCACAAATGTTTCCACGACCACTCCCATTACAAATCAAGGTCTGGATAGATTAAACTTTTTATTTTGACCATATGTTAAGGTCTTATATTGTGTTATATAAGAAATTTCTTTTTCTTTGCATAAGTCTACTCAGATTTACACAATGTAAAGTATTCCAGTTTCATGTTCTAGGCGTAACAGGATCATCCTTTGATTTTGGTGATCATTTCAGTTTGCAGGCTGGTGCAAAGGAGTAAAGTATCGGCCTAAAAAGATACATAAATCACAAGTGCATAGAAACTGAGAAGGATGATGCAAATACCATATCCTGTTGCATTATAGATTAATTTTTTGTACAAAACACCAATGCAGGATATCAGTATAACAAAGCTTGAAAAACTTTTGCTATTGGCTCTGTACCTTGCTTTTCACCCAGTAGCTGACAGATTGAACCTCCAGTTTTGCTAGAATAGGGATATTGTTGTGGTTGTTTCTTTTATTTTTTTTAGAATTTGCTTTAGAAACATTGATATATAATTTAATATGAAATGATATTTGTTTGTGTTGCATCCTTTAGATGTTTGTTTTAACATATGCCAAAGCTTCAAGAACATATTCTATCATTGGATCAAAATCATCCTCAAATAGTTCTATTCGGACTTACTATATTTCACTAAGCTTCACTGGTAATTTTTCTTTTTTGTTCACATAATTATAAAGTAAAATGACAAGTTAAATATCATTCCTGTTATGAGTATATTTTTATACATAATGCTAAGGTGGATAGGTTGTGTGCATTATGCAGGACCAGGGCCTATTTCCTATGTGGGATTGGTCTTGGAAAACCATTACAGAAAGACTATATGAGTTCCTTAAGTAATCTCATATTCTGCATATCAAAGGTATACAAAAACATGGACTTTGACCTTTACATACTCTATCAGATAATTGCAAATCATTTTTATCATGAAGGTCTGTTTTATACAGCTTCTTGCTTGATACAAGAAGAGAGATTGTCTCCTTAAAAAGTCAGTTGTAATGTTGAGTTAAAGCTTCATATACTATATCTATTATATGATGATATTGCAGAAAAAGACCCGGAGCGAAGCACTTAACTGTGCCAGAACTTACCTTTACCTTGCTCCTTTTGCTTCTGTTCACATGTATGAAGCTCAGAAGCTTATGGGTCTGGGCAGGTCAGCTCGATAAAACTTGATAAATCCTCTTATTCTGATATAGATTTATCACATATTTATTTTAAGTTTGATTTTAATTTTGGTTTTTTTACTGTGTAAGACATTTTAATTTGGTATATTCAATTTTAACAATTATGTTGCAATTTGTTAATATTTATTCTATTATGTTTCTTCGGAATAATATATATTATTGATTTTGATATATTATTTATAATTTTATAGTGTTCGTCTAATTTTAGAAAAATAAATAGTCAATAAAATTATTTTGACTAACATTTACATTGAATGTTCCGTAAATTAGGCTTAATTCCATTAAGCTAAATATATGATGTGAAAATAAAATATATTGTAAGATATCTTTAAATTAATGTTGGTCCCATAATATATATTCAAAAAAATATATGATTTTGAATTTTTCCTTCTAATTTATTTATGTTTTAATTTTAAAAAAAAAAGACGTTACTAATGCCAAAGTTATTACTATAATAAAATGTGTGGATGATCGTAATTTGATATTAATTTCAAATTAGTTTTAAAAAAAGGTCCATGTCGTAAATTTATTCCTTAAATTATAAAAATTAGTGCTAATTGGTATTTGATATTCTTTGAATTTTTAAGACAATCATTAAAGACTTCAATGATTTATGTTCTTATTTTGAATTAAAACAAAATATTTTTTAAAATAGACAATGAATAATGATGATTTAGGAAAATTTTATACATAAATTTATATATTTCAATTTTTTAATCATGATAGTAAAATAAATATTGTCAAATAATTGAGAAGTTATTTACAAGTGAAAAATAACTTCCAACTTACGTGTTTGGATACTTGGTATTTATAACTTATCAGATATAAAAATTATTAATATAATAATAAAATATTAAAATATATTATTTAAAGTGGTCATATATCACTTTATACAGTATATTTGTCTATTTGTCTTGCTCATGTTCAATGCTATACTTTGTATTGAGATAAATGTTGACTTGAACAAACCTTCTTAATTTTTTTGTTTTGTTCGTAAATATTTTATACTAAATGTAAAGGTCATCAATGTCGAGAAATCACACAGTGGGCGAAAATATTGTATAATATTATCAAACATATTTTAAAAGAAATTTTAAAATTAGTTTCTTCTATTAAATTCAGTGTGCGAAGAGGGTCAAAGTTGAAGACTAATGCTCAGACTGTGTTTGGAACATCAAATATCCATTTTTCTAATAATGTATAATCTATACCTGAGTGCGTTAAGTTCCGGAAGTATAATAACTATGCTCTCAGCAGTAAAATTAAAAACACATTAATTATTTAAATATTAAAAGGACGAGCATAATCCGTGTGCGAAGGACGGGTAAGATAGTTAGTAATCCTAATTTGTGAATAAAAAAAATTGGAAATTTACCATTTCTGTCGTTCCTGCTTTCTTTTAAAAGTACTACACAGGATGTGATCTGTAATTTCGCAAACATCTTAGACTATCCACTTACAATCGGGTTCCGACCAAGAACAATCAGAGCTATTGACTATTTATTGACAATCGGGTTCAAGATGGATCATGCAAAATGCTGATGGCCGCAAAGTGCAAGAGGGAACCCAATGGACTTGGATAGGTAATGACGCTTTAGAAATGTTAGAATACTTCGCTATTGCAGTTACCATTGTTGTTGTTGATGTACCTGAGGGATTGTCTTTTGCTGTTATTTTAAGCCTTGCATTCGCCATTAAGAAGATGATGAATGATAAAGCAGAACATGATATATGCGAAAGGAAATTATATTTTGCAATTATTTTTAAATTCGGTATTTTAAATTTAATATATAAATATTTTAGTAGAATTCTTATTTGTTTTAATATATACTTATACTAAAATTATTCTTATTTATTATATTTTAATTCGTAATTTAATATATAAATATATTTGTATTATTTTTAGTTATTTTATTCTAATTATGTTTTAGACATCTAATTGAAAGCAATAGTTGATGGTTGATATGACTATTTTAATTAATATCAGTGAAATTCGAACTTTTTTTAGCATACACGTGGAAGGAATCTTGCTCTGTCTGTGCAGGCACTTAAGTATATTTATTGGCCTAAAGTTTCAAGACAAATGCTCCTGCCGTGCATCTGATATTCAGTTCCGTCTAATGAATTAAACTTAACTTCGTTAAATTTCGAATCACTCAAAAATTAATATTACATTTTGGTTCAGAGAAGTTAAACTTCGAATCACTTAAAGATTAATATTACATTGTGGTTCAGAGAATAACAATTGGGATTTGCATCATTATAAGCACCTTTTGTATTTTTATTAGTCAATTTTATAATTAAAAATATATTATAATTAATTATTTAAAATTAAAAAATCAAGCGTTACCCGTGTGCGAAGCACGGGCCAGATTGCTAGTAAATATACAAAAATCAGATATCATTGTATTATTTAACATTCATATAATAAAGTTCTGGAAACCTGCCCTTCTCAACCTTCTCCCCCAACCTGTCTAATCTTTTTCTCAAAAAGTAATTTGTGTTGATAAAGTGTTTAGTTTCAATTATTTGTTTGGATAACTTTGTATCACAGATTATTTATGAGTTATTAAAATAATAAAAAAAATAATGGTATGTCATTTATTCAAATGTGGAATTTAGTTTTTATTAAAAAAACAAAACATAAAATATGCTCATAAAAAATATATTTTCTTGATTTATGATTTTAAACTAGTTTCTAACTTATTTTTAATTTTAAATTAACTTTTGACATACATTGGATAATTTTTTTAAACGTCAATAATAACTTAAAATACCAACATAAAATCCAGACAAACATGCTCACATCTGTGTCTCAATTCATGTGTATGGTCCCTCTTCATCTTATACATATACAGCTAACACATCTGATATGTGTGCATTTAGCTTTATATTTTTTACATTAATCATTGATCATATATATCTATATTCGAATATCTATTTAAATAAATATTTCGATCATCCTCTTTTCAGAGTCTAATCAGAACGAGATGAATAGGAATGATAATACTGCATAGTGCATACCCGACATATGAATAACTGGTAAATGAAATAGAAGATGTTGGTGTGGTCCAGGAGAATATAATGAAAATTGATTCCCAACCTCCGTACTGCTAACCATGCACCTGCGATTTTATTACATCCCTAAAAACTGGCCCAATATTTTATTGCTAGTCACTCTGATTTGGGTTACCAAAGTTTTGGTCTTAATATTTATTTAACTTAATCTCGTCATCTAATAAAAAGTGTGTACATATACTACACAAGTCAGAGCCTTTGGTGTGGTGTTAAACCTTTTTTGAGTTATTTATCACACAAAGTGATTATATATCTTGAAATTATTATTTTATGTCGGGCACCAAGTAAGTGTAAAAATATTATTATAAATTCATACTACCATGAGTTATAGGTCTGATGATCGTCAATCCTTCAATTTTATATCTTTATCAGTGTTTAAAATTTAATAATTAATTTTTAAAAAATATTTTACCGATTTATTGATTATATTCTCCTTTGATTAAAAATCTCTAATTTATTAAAAAAATTGATATATTTTTAATAAATCTCTGAATTGATAATTCAGTCGATTAATTATGATTTCCGCGACCACGATTCCATCATTAAATTCTATTTCACAGTAGTTGTTCCTGTATTTTCTTTATATCCTCACATAAATATAACTAATATTTGTAGTTGTTTTTCTTTAAGTAACAGTAAATGAATTCTGACAAATGAAATTAATTACTATTGATTATGCAGTGATTTGACTGCTCACGGTTACATAAAGTTCTACCAATATATTAATTTATGACACACATCTTTAATTCGATAAAATAAAAAAATTATTTAATTATTTTATAAATTAAAATTTTGATTATATATATTTATTCAATAAAAAATAATTAATAAAAATACTTTTTATTACCCAGTCAATATACGTGAAAATATGAACTAAAAATTGCGGAATATAGTTGTATAATTAATTATATAAAAAAGAGAGTGACTAATATAGTCGTATTTCACGCATTTATGATATTATTGCAAACAATGGGGCCGTTTGGCTGATCTTAAAATAAGTGCTTCTTGCTTAAGATAAAGAAGTGAAATATAAGTTAGAAGCAAGTCAAGACTTATAATTGATTAAAGTGTTTGGGAAATAAGCAGAAGTCCTGAAACAAAAGCTAGCATTCTCAGCTTTTTATAAGTGCTTCTTCACTTATTACATAAACAGTATGAAATAAGTTCTTCTAACTTATAAGCCCGGAAGTTGGCTTAAAAGCCATGGCCAAACACCACCAATAATTTGATCACACCGAATGACTTATGTGTATTCGATGCTATATCTTTGTTGTTTAAGCGTAATTTTTGCATTAAAAACTTATTCACTTGCAAAATTAATCACATAACTTAGAATTAAGAAATTTATAAAGACTTTGAAATAAAATATTACAGTATACAATTTAGTTTTTGTTTATTAATTAAAATTCATAATTATATTTCACAAAAAACGATATACATGTTACAGATATACGAAATGGTTTGCAAAATGGTTGTAACAGAAAGTTTACCACTTACGTGAACCAAAACGCGATTTCAGAGTTACAGGCTAACCGCCAAATTTTGCCGTTAATCGGCTCCGTTATCAAATCACTTTCTTATTTTCCACTTTTACCCTCCACTTCAATTCTTTTTACTGAAAATGTTGGCTCAGCTCGGCTCAGCAGTCAGCTAGTAGACCAAGAAGCTGTTGTTATGCTGCAAGACTGACAGCTACTCCTTTTTTACCGGTGTCGGTTTCGGAAAATAAGAGGGGAAACCAAATTTGTTCGTCGGATTATGATGGATGAACTGAGGTGATATGTATAGAAACTTATCATTAAATTGTAATTAAAATAATTTGTGAAACTAAATACTTTTATAAGCATAAAATGCGTGTCAAACTCTTATCCTTCGGGGTAAATTATCTGGAGACATATGGAGCATTATTTATAAAGATCTAGACATATATTAGATTCATAATATTACAGACTATCATTTTATTTTAATAATGTTACAAAAAATTAACAAAATGTTATGAATCAAATTCGAACCTAATATCTGTCGATAAAAAATATCTGAAACTAACATTAGTGATCAAAAGAAAAAAAATATATAATTCAGTGACAAGTTTTCAAAACACACAAGAATGAAAGACCACGGAGTGAATCATTTGGAATTTTTGATTGGATAAATGTTAAGGGCACGGGCATGCGGAACTGGGCATGTCATGACCACAGTTAGCTAGGCATGCTTTTTATCTATTTTATATTTTTTTATTAATATTTTATATTTTATTTATCTCATAAATAATAAATTTTATATAAATATTATATATCTTATAAATATTTAGATTTTTAAGTAAGAATAGTTATATTTATTCATCATAATTATAAGTTATAACCAACTATAACTTCAAGCCCAATTTTTAGATTCAATTTTGTAAGTGCACTTTAGTAGCAATGTTATAATAATAACAATTTTTACTATATATTTAACGAAAAATGGCATGTTATTTGGAAATGCCTTTTCGTAAAATATATGTCTATAGGCATGTCAGCCGAAACTCCCGTGACATGTACCCTAAAACAAAGATGAATTTCCATCTGAAAAAAAGCACTTTGTCAAAAAATAATGAGAACATTAACACTAGAAAATCAGTGCAAGATCTCCGTTCAATGCTTTGTTACCATTTGAAGAACCTAGGTGTTCACTGTTTGTTACCATTTAAAGAACCTAGGATTCATAATATTTAAATGAACATGTTACCGTTCTCTCGTTATCAATAAACTAACGGACTAATTTTGCAACTATACTTTTTAAAGCACAAAACCAAATGCGAAGAGAAAAATGGTAGGACAAATATTTATTATAATTGTACACATGTATAGCATAGAGCTAGGTGAAGAATACGTACAAAGTGGTATAATGAGGTGAACTTTTGGGAAGGGGGGAATTGGTACTTTTGGTTCTGTGTAGAGGGTGAAAGAATATCTTTCTAGAGATATTCTTCTTTAGACAAAAGTCATTGTTAAGCATTCTCTGTAATGCAACTTCCAACTCCAATCTCCTTGTCGACTCAACTGGTCTTTCGATAAATTACGATAACCCGAAAAATCTAACATATAACCTATCGTACAACATGAGTTAAGATTTTTTGGAAAGCAAACTAGAGTACCCATTATAACTCAGATTGAAACCTATGATTAAGATATCTACAGGGAGGTGTAATGAGAGATTTGAAGCTTAGAACACAAGATTGTTGCAAAGATGAGTGAGCAATTAGTCTTTGACTGTGTTTCCATTTGATTACTCACACAGGCATGTGTAACAGTGGGGCCTTCTGAGGAAGGGTGGGGCCAAGCTTGCATGTGATTTATGGAGTGTGTTGTTTTTGTTTGACAAAAAGGCATGTGAAATTCTGCTACATCCTGTATGAATTAGTACTAGTTACACTTAGAAGAGTACAATAAAGAAATACAAAAATTAGTAAACTCCTTGGAGGATGAGCTTTGAACGTAGAATTATGCCACAATTCTCTCGATTTTCTCGCAACCCCCTACCACTTTTTTGACTTATATCATTCACTTCATTTCTTTAATTTCTGACTAACCCTAATTATTTTATTACATTACACTCCTACTCCTATAATTTATACTCTTTCATTCTTGAAACCAGGAAAGAATATAATCATATAAATATATTTGCACCTACTGATACATGTGTATGCATATATTTTATCTTTATATTCTTTGGGGTTGTTTGTTTGACAGAAGCAGCTTCTGCTTGTGACTTCTGTTTCCCTTGATCCGTTTGTGTAAATAAATGGAAACAATTTTAAAAAATTGAGAATGCTACCTTATCTCTCACAGCTTCTATTTCTTTTCTAAACACTTTATTAACTTATTTACTTCTCGCTTCTATTCCATTCTTTAATTTAAGCAAAAAATCACTTCTTTTAAATTAACCCAAACGGCCCCTTTATATACAATTGGGGAAAGTCCTAATTTTCGTTTTAGTATGAATGTTATGTACTGGAAATTTAACTCAAATGTTAACTCTGCACTGTTAAGAGATTCTTCAAATGTTTGAGAGTACATTCGGTGGGAAAGTTACAGTTTTTCATACAGATCAGGACTATACAAAATTTACTTTGTGTACTTAAATGTAAAATGTTCAATATTCGAATTATTAATCCTTCACATCACGGGAGGGACATCATGTCTTTCATTGTCAAGTTACTTTCAAATTCTATATTGATATTAAAACGAATTTATATTTTCAAGTTATGTTTGCACTAAATCAGAAATTCAAAGTCTTACCGTATATATTTGGCGCAAGTGTGAATATGTGGCGCCGAATACAATTTTTGTTTTAAAATGTGTGCGTGAAAAAGAAATTGAAAGCCTCGGGATGTAAATATAAGAGCCAGGATACATGTAAATATAAATATAAAAGCATATAGTTGACAGACGATTTCACACATGATGCCGATGCTATATTATATAATCTCACAGTGTACATCGTACTCCCTCCGTCCCAGTCAATTGTATACAGTTGCCTTTTTTGGATGTCCCATCATTTGTATACATTCCCAAAATAGCAACTTTTTATAATATAAAACACTATTACACCCACTAACTTCTTCCACTATCTTCATTTTATAATAATAAAAACACTATTACACCCACTACTTTCCTCCACTATCTCAAATCTATTATTAAAAATAAGTGGGACCCACCACTTCACCCACTTTTCATCTAACTTTACTCATTTCTTATACTTTTTCTTGGTTTCCGTGTCCAATCCCAATGTATATTATTCATTGGGACGGAGGGAGTAATTTTTAATGTCGGGTTTATACTGAACTGACAAATTTGACAAGATGTGAATTCATATAACATTAACATCAAGAAAGAATATTCAAGATGTTGTCTATTTTACTCGGAAACGAGGATCATGTATTTTAGTCTTGACAGTATAGTTCATATGCCAGGCCCAATAATCCACATAATCGCAGAAACCAGAAAGCATTGACTACTGAGTAATAAAATTATAGGTTTTTCTAACGTGCACTGTGCACACATAATAAACACCAATTTTTACGAAACATAACAATTTTTACGAAACTTGCTATTTGATGTTTTAACTGATTCCCTAGTTTTGAAAAAAAGGTCTGCCACAGTTGAAAGCCAACTAAACATGTAAGCAAAGAACCGGGGTTTGCGAGAAATGACGAATGCGCAATGGTATAAGTATTTTTCTCCATTAAATTTAGATTTTTGATGTGAATACGTTTCGAGCGAATAAATGACTCAATTTGGATCGTTATCTCTTAAAATTATTCATACTTATCGACAATAATCACTAGATTTGGAATATTTGTCTTAAAATATAATATGACTTAAAATATCATGGTATCATGATGAATTAGGGACAAAATCAAGCTTCGAAAGAAAGTAACTTGCGCTGTATATTCATAAAATAATAACAAATGTATATATTAATATAGACCTTGCACACACATAATTGACTGCTTTAACGAGTAAAGAAATCATTTGCGAGATAACGAGGGTTATCTCATTCACCAGTACAATTTTTAAACTTATCCGGTGCCTAATCTTCCGTTAATTGAGTATGGTAATTAGGTCCCGGTTAACATCCCTTTTCCTCATTTATATGCATCAAATTCATTATCTCACCACGCAAATCAAAAGAATAAACATTACTTACAGTAAAGGAGACAGCGACATGCTAATTACTTTTATTACCGATTTTTTCGTGTCCTGACCACACACTAACGACTACTTTTTAGTTAGGTACTCCCTCTGTCCCTCTCATTTCTTTACAGTTACTATTTTGGGATGTCCCTCTCATTTCTTTACGTTACTATAAATAGCAAGTTTTTCTCATTATTACACCCACTATCTTCCCCCACTATCTCATATTTAACAATAAAAACTACTATTACACCCACTACTTTCCTCAACTATCTCAAATCTATTATTAAATATTGATAGGTCCCACCACTTTACCCACTTTTAATCTAACTTTACTCATTTTCCATACATTGTCTTGGTCTCCGTGTCCCCCTCCAATGTAAACAATTGAGGGGGACGGAGGGAGTATTTGATTTGTATTGACTCTCATCTCATTAATAATGATGATCCTTGCATACATAAAAATTCTCATCAATCACAATCTTCAACTCAACTAAAAAATAATTGCTAGTATTTGCACATAAATATACACTAGAAAAATAATTAACTAAAAGTAATACCGCAATTTTCAGAGCACCTAAATACCTAATTAAATCAACCATCATAATAATAAGTCTCTGGCCAAAGTCACATGCACCACGTACAGAAGACAAGCGTATCTTATCCCATACACAATTTCAAATTTAATGTTGTTTGATACCACTATACGAGTCTCTTTGTTGAGGATTCTAAGTACTAGTACGTAATTGCTAAATGAATCACTAAACAATATAATTAGATAGAGAGGGAGTGGGATAAACAGTGAAGCAAATGATGAAAATATGCCAATCTTGTACGAGAGATTTACCCCCGGCTGTTCATTCAACTTTAAACATGCTTCTTTATTAAAGTAATTACAGTAATCATTATTACTCGGGCATGGCTTATCTTTAATTGTACCTCTCCTGGAATATTGTCGCCACAGACTAATCTACACCAATACAAGCTAGGTATGCATGCATGATGCATTATGTGTACTGCATGTACTAACGAATAACGATACATTAATTTACATATATATTCCTCTGGACGGTTCATTTTTATATAATTTTGTTGAGACGTGTTTCAAAAATAATAAATTTTTATAATATAAAATTTTAACTATATTCACTATTTTTTTTCTAAAACACTCATTTTATATATTAAATATTAATTAATCCTATCATTTTACTTATTTTCTTAACATTGTGTCACAACTCATATCTATAATAATCCATAGAAGAGAGGGACTATACATTTCATGTTTACTCGCGGGACGGGGGCTTGATAGAGTTTTATAAAATATGATTTCGTGATTATTTTAACTTTTAAATTTTTTTAATATTTTTTATTTATATTAAAGATGAAATTCTAAAAATAAACTATAAACTATATTTTACATGCATCTTAAACACGTATCAATTAATGATAGAAAATAAGAAAATGAGAGGGACAGAATAACTATATTTTAATAAAATTAAATAAATGGTATATAGATAATTTGGTTCTCTATAAGGTGTAGAAGAGCTCATCCGTCCTTTAGTTTTTCTGATTCGGCCATCTCCAATGAAGTATATAATACACATACACGAAGCAGGTGAACTCAAATAATTGTAATCCAAAACTACAACTACTCTTTTATAAGTAGTGTGAAATAAGTGGGATTCGCTGTTTACTTGTGTTACTGTGCCACTGTACACTCTGTTATCGATCCAAAAATCAGTATCCACTTCATGTGTTTTTGGTGCGTCCATGCAGAAATATCATTTCTATATTATCTCCACCATTTGATTTCAGTTTGAAACAAATAGTAAAGTGAACAGTGATAGTAGTAAATAAGACTATAAGAGTAACACTGAGAATCCATTAGCCCGGCCATTCCTTTGTGGAATTATATGAAGATGACAAGCACTAACTGTCAAATATTGAATAAAGTTGGTTTATTACTAACTGGAGTCAAGATCCACCTATCTTTCAATTTGACTCCGCTCGCTGCACCTTCTTTTATGCATATATGGGACACACCACAACTTCATTATTTTCCTTGCTTTTTCAACTCCCCACTTCCACCTTTTCCTGTACTGCATTGATGGGACCAATTCATGCAAACTAAAACAGCAACACAATCACTGCTTAGTGCTTATAGTAAAATAAAAGGTAATACCCCTTTCGCCCTTTCCGATCACACATTTTTATATTTTTTTTATTAGTTGAGAATATTTTAAAATTTTATAAAATATAATTTTGTAACTTATTTTTAATATTTTTTTGAATAAAAATTTAAATATTAATTTTTATTTAAACGGGAAAGAATTTTAAAATCATTACTATATTTTATGATAATCTTAACATGTGTACTGAGTCCTTTATCTAAAACGTATACTCCTTGTGAGAACAAGGAATAATATTTTCAAATACCAATATATATTTATGTAAATTTATATAAATTTGTATCTTCCGACCTCTACTTACTTAAATTTACATAAATTTGTACCTTCTTCTGTTACTTGTACGCCTAAGAAATTGCAAAACAGTTAATAAACACATAATTACTAAAAATTATAATAAAAATGCAAGAGATTTCTCGAAGTAAGTTCTTTATTTTTAAGCGGAAAGATGTTTTGTAAACGTATGTTTGAAGTTTAAAGTGTGTTGAATGTGAGGTGATTTATGCATAAAAATCCAGCTTGTGATATGTATACTAAACAAATGATGAAAAGTCGAAACAATCCTATAGTGGAACGTTCTTTGGAATTACATGTTAAAAAGTGAAAAAATTGGACAAGTAAAAAGGTCGAGAAACCCGGCCGACACAGTCACTCGAGCCGGGAAGCTGACACTGTACATTTATATGCTAGTGACTGATTCACTGTAGCAAATGATGCAGCAGCCAGTGCGGTCAACTTGGCTACATTACCATGCCCTACTTATATGTACCTGCCTCATATAATGCTGGGGGCTGCCATTTTATATTTACACACATGATGACAATTATCAGTGATGATCGTAAACTTTGGATATCGAACTTAATCGGTAAAATCATGAAATAAAGATTAATCAAAAATTAATTAAAATAATTGAGAAATAATTGAAAGATGAATAAAATTATCAAATATTTAATTAAATAAAAGAATTACGGAACATGCAATAATGAGTGATTAATCGTGTTTAATCGCTGATTTTTAGAGGTTGTGATTTCTAATTCGACTTTTATTTTACAGATTTACTTTATCACCTTCTGGATGCAACAAAAAGTTTTGGATGGCTGGATAATGTACTGTCGAATGGTGTGTCTAACGTTGTCGAAAGCACAGATGAGGCGAGAAAATTAGGGTTGGTTCTAAGCCCTTGTAAGTGGTGGCGTGGTGGAAGGTCCACTAGAGAGAGAGTTGTGCTGAAGTAGCGCACTTTTCACGTTGAAGCTCAAGCAAGAGCAATCGTGTTTTGTTAATGGAGATGGATAATGTTTATCTGAGAAACCGTTGTTTCAAGATTATCATCAGAGTAGAAGAGAAAATGAAGGTGGCCATAATATTTGTCTACTTGTTGGGCTGTTACGTGTTGCTGCATATATATGTGTGTCACTCAATATACATGTGCCTTGGTCTTTTCTTATAGTCGGGTATTTGATATATCGGACATATATTAGTATTAAAAAAATCCAATATTATTTGTAGAAGTATTAGAATGTAGGATTAGAAGTAAGCAAATATGAAACAAGCACATCAAAAAATTAATTTTGAAGTTAGTTGGGGACTTTGACATACCTATGTTTCTTGAATGTACCCATAAAATAGGTTTACGTTAAATAAATAGAGCGTGTTATCGGGTAATTGGATAACTGACATATAATAAGGCAGTTGCTAAAATGACGGGAAAAAGTCCGTGAATATCTTCCATAAATAGCAGATTCAAGAGTTTCAGAAGAATACAACAAAGAAATATTATACAATCTTTTTGAAGACCTAAAAGCAATATACATATATTTATTTGGTTTATATTTATATTTTATATTTATTTGGTTTACATTTATATTCATCGCGGGTGTGTAATCTTCTTTCATCTGTATCATTCACCGTAATTACAGGACCAATATACTTTATTCTAGAAAGAATATAATATAATGAAAACCGAGATTTCTGATTTAATTATGTATCCCGCTTTATTGAAACATAAAAGAAAAACATCAGTAATAAAGCTGAATGTTTTAAAGCAATAGTGGTAATTGTACGTGTGTGAAGCACAAGTCAATGATGTTTGACAAATTGTAAGAGAAAATGTTTGAGTTTGAAATGACAAATTGTAAGAAAAATGTTTGAGTTTGAAAAGACAAGTGATTAGAATTTGACCCTTTAGGAGTACTAGCTGTACAACTATACATGGTAACCTATGTTCAGTTTCTCGACTATGTATCGGAGAATAAATGTATGAGCCAATGGTATTAAACTCTTCAATCTGACCAAAAACAAGTGGAGGTTGCAAAGAGCGAATCCAAACGATAAAGAGCCAAGTGTTGATAGACACTTTGTTATTTATATTCTGAGGCTTCATGTTCATATTTCATATATGAAAATTGTTGACACAGAGCAATTTAGTTACCGAGTGAATTCAACTAAACCGGAGGTCACGTGTTATTATGGCAAGTCGAGTATTTTTGACTAATGAATACATGTTCATTATTTTCTCAAGGAACAAATACTAAACACAATTAAAGGGGCTGTGCAGATGGAATGGTCAAATTTTAAAGAGAAGCGCCGAACAAAAAGAGGAAAAGAAACATAAAAGTGAAAATTAATTATGAGAATGATATCCTTCAATTTCAATTCGGTCCAACACTTTGTAAGTTCGTTCCATGTTTTTTCTTTCAAAAATTTAAGTTGCTACATTTCTTGATACCATACAAAAATACAAAGAGGCCACTTGGGTGAACTTTAAATAAGCGTTTTTTCCTTAAATTAATGAGGTGAAGTAAAAGTTAGAAATATGTTAATAGGTATAAGTGATTAAAGTATTTGAGAAAAAAATAGAAGTTATGAAATAAAAGCCAGTACGTTCAACTTTTTATAAATAATTTCTTGATTTTTTACGCAAACGGTACGAATAAGTGCTTCTACTTATATATCAAGAAGTCGGGCCTTCGCCAAACACCTCTGAATAATAAAACAAGAGATGGCAGTTTTACCCGACCCGATGGATACCCGACCCGTTCCGACCCGATTGGGTCTACCCGAACCCGATTTTTTTGGATCTGGATCTTATTTTTAGACCCGAAAGAGTTTGGATCTGGATCTGGATCTTAGGTATTCCGAACCGAGACCCGACCCGATACCCGAAACTCGTTTTAAACCCGATCCGAACCCGAAACCCGATACAAAATATTATATATATATAGAGTTTTACTCCAATAGAAACCTCCTTATTCTAGAAACTAGAAACTATCACTAAATTTTTAAGAGAATATCACTAAATTCTCAAACAACCCCACTTTCTCCTTCTTCTTCTCCAACCCACCAACCCTCCATCCCACTTCTGGCAGCTTCACCCTACCACCCCGCCAAGTCTCTGCTACTCTCTCCACCTCCATGCCGCCCGACCCTCCATAGCCACCACCTCCATGTCGGCCTCCATTATTTATATCACCACCAAATCCAACCCCCCCTCCGGCCTCCACCGCCCTTTCCATTCCACCCCAATCTCCACCTCCACCTGCACCTTCGTCCTCACCTCCACCTCGGTCTTCCTCACCTACAGTAACGTATATCTAGCTTAATGCCGATTTAAATTCCAGATCTTTGCCAAAAATCTGCCGGACAAAGCTAAAGGCTCCTTCCATGTCCACCACCTCCATCTCCACCTTCACCTCCATTATCTCCACCACCGCAACCACCACCTGAATCGGCAACTAGAACAGATTCAGAAATTCTGGGCAGTTTCCGCAAGTTTTCACTAATTCGTGCAACACATATCACTAAATCGTAAAGAGAATATCACTAAATTGTACTGAGGATATCACTAACTTCTATTGGTTTCTAGTTTTTATTTTAAAAGTGGTTTTTATTTGATCATGAGCCTATATATATATATATATATATATATATATATATATATGTGTGAAATATTATATATATATATTATGTGTTTAATGTAAAGTATATATATTGAAATATTGTGAATTATTATGTATGCATATTAACATTTTACTTAATTTTATATGCCCAATACAGAATTTATATTCATTTCATCAATATTTTTCTCAGGTATTTTGCATTAAAAAATTTAAATATAATAAAAATATAAAATATAAATGATAAATTGAATGATTGTATACAATTAAATTAGCATGTTTCACGTGTTTATTGTATTAGACGAAACTTGTAAAACCCTTTTTTATGTTCCTAAATTTTAAAAAAAATCAATCATCACATTTTTTTATAGATATATAATTTTTAATTTTTATTTTTTAAATACACGAATTAGATCCGAACCCAAACCGAAACCCGAAAAAACCCGACGGATCGGATCTGGATCTTCATTTTCCAAACACGGACCCGAACTCGAACTGATCCGAAATATGATGACCGGGTCTGGATCTCAAGAAACCCGATCCGACCCGTTGTCATCCCTAAATAAAACTTAAAAATATGCCGCGGGTTCATTTCATTCTTATCTAACTAGTAGTTGCATACTTACATCACTCAGTTGAATTTTGTTCATGTGTTGTGAACAATACGGAGCACCAATTTTGTTTTTTTCCCAAAGGTTCTAGGCTCCTAGCTAACTAGACATACAAATTTAGCTGATAAGTTGAAGTCGAAATTACGTGCTATATAACCTAACTTAAATCTCGTTAAAAACATTGATATTTTTAATAATTTCAAAGTAAGGTAAAGCTTTCAACTCATTCGATCGGCACATATTTTAAAGAATCGGCATCTACCCAAATATAGAAGAGTTATGTGGCAGGAACAAATAAATTGTTGCAACCGAACTTGCAAGAGAAATGTGAGATGAGAAGAGAAACTTATTGAAGTATACTACAGTAGAACGTAACTGTGTACAATTGATGACCGTTGACTACTACGCCGAGTAAGCATGTACATCACGGGTTTTATCCTCCATGCGACTTAACGACTGCATTAAAGCAACTACTACCGGTCTACTATATGTATTTGACGTATCTATCGTAGACTATGAGCATCGGTTTCACTTAATTATTTTTTCGAAACAAAGATGTTAATCTAATAATAAAAGGCTATACGCATCTACACCGATGATCGAGTCGAACAAACAGTAAATTGCAATCGTCTGTTCTCACAAAGAGACAGTTAAACGATATTTTGAAGAAAATGTATGTACAAATACAAATACTCGCTTCATGCATTCTCGTTGAATTACTGGTACCCTCTTCATCATGCCCCGATAGAGCTATCGTTTGAGCTATCGACCAGAACTGCGATTCCATACAAACTTTCATCACCAAATCAAACCCCGCTTACAATTAAGAAGCGAAAAACAAAGCTCTCATCAGGGAGAGAAAACAACCTTAGATGAAACCACAGAAACAAGAGAAATCCGACTGAAAATCCACCCACTTGAAATAGAGGAGAAAGCCAGCGAAATATCCGATGGTTTTAGATCTAAGAATTCCCCGAGAATAGATCTGGAGCAAAACCACAAAAACAAGAAAAATCGGACCGCAACTCACCCGCTTGGAAGAGAGACAACGAAATCTCCGATGGCTCCGGATCTAAGTTTCTCGAGAAGAAGTATTATTCAAAAACTATGAATAAAATAAAGTAGTTAACTGATTCGGGGCTTTCCACCGGTGAAAAACCGATGGAAGCCCCAGGCGGCTACGATAATAGAGAGGCCAGAGAGAATTAGGGTTTTTTTGGGAGAGAGGTATTGTGGTTTCACTTAATTATTTATATTTAAATTCGATAAAATTATTAAAAATATATATATAGGAAAAGAATGGAGAATAATAATGGACCGGTTAATGTTTAATATATTAAATAAGTATAGGGGAAAAAACAGTAAAAATGATATGATTTTTATATTATAAAATTTCATATCTAATAATAGATTTGAAATAGTGGAGGAAAATAGTGAATGCACAGAATATATTATTATAAGATGGAGTTAGCGGAAGAAATAAGACGAATAGTAGGTATTTATATTATTAAAAATTACTCTTTTTCAAACGTACAAAAATGATACTACCTCTGTCCCTCTCATTTCTTTACGTTACATTTCGGCACGTTTTTTCAACACTCATTTAAAGTATAGTTTTATAATATATTTTAAAAAAATTTTTGCTCTGAATAAAAATTTGATATATAGGGGCCGTTTGGGCAGCCTTAAAAGAAGTGACTTGTTGCTTAAATTAGAGAAGTGGAGCAGAAATGAGAAATAAATAAGTTAATAAAGTGTTTGGAAAAAAAGCAGAAGCTGTGAGAGAGAAGCTAACATTCTCAACTTCTTAAAAGTGCTTCTACTTCTTTACACAAACGGGTCAAGAGAAGCAGAAGCCAGAAGCAGCTTCTGCTTCTCTTACACAAACAGGGCCATAAACTTTTATTAAAAAAGAAAATTTTGAAAATAAATTATAGAGCTATACTTTATGAGAGCCGCGTGCAAATAATGAACATAATAAACAAGCTAGAGGGAGAGTGGGAGGGACTAGAGAGGGAGTATACATTTTAAAAAAAAACTTACAGAAATGAATTAGAGTGAAGGAATATAAAATACTCCCTCTGTTTTTTTTTATATGACGCTTGACTTTTTGCACACATTTCAATGTGCTTTGACCGGGCACTTAAATATATTATTTTTTAAATTTTTTTTTTTGGAATTAAACTATCTTTTACCTACTTTTATTCAAAAAAAGAAAATTTAAAAAATAATATTTTTAAGGGCCCAGTCAAAGCACATTGAGATGTGTGCAAAAAGTCAAGCGTCATATAAAAAAAACAGAGGGAATATAAATTATTCAGGGAAGCCATTGTAACCGAGGAGGTACATCCATGTAACGTTAACTTGGACGCCATAATGTAACGGACGAATACTTTTGCACAAGTACCACGGTCCCACATCGATCACCGTTCGATTTGACAGATGTGAGCTGGGACCCACTGGCCCCACATACTTACATACATACCTCATAAACATATAATTAAGC
Organism: Daucus carota subsp. sativus; assembly: GCF_001625215.2. Lineage (NCBI taxonomy): Eukaryota > Viridiplantae > Streptophyta > Magnoliopsida > Apiales > Apiaceae > Daucus > Daucus carota. The sequence continues at coordinate 27,223,884 of NC_030388.2, forward strand.
ATCATGTGACAAATCCAATGCGTCTGGTACAATACAGTGAATAAGACCCATCTCTTCTTCTGTCGATATCATTAGTGTATGTGTGTTCAACTGTATATATCATAAATATCTTCGTTTACCGATTTGTTATTGGTAATAATCTGCTTTCGCATTAGTATATAAATTGATGGTGATATTTTGAATAAAAACAGTTCGTTTTCAACAGACTAGACTTTTACCAGAAATCTTGTCAACTCCGTTAGATATTTACGAGATGGGGAGTGCGTGTTCTTGTTCGATTGCACTAAAATTAATTTGGTAGTGTCAACGCCGTTAGATTTTCCAAGATTGACAAGTTGTTAGTTTGTCTCTGTCACAGTTTTGCTAATATAGGTATCTCAAACATACAACTCTGGTCCTGCGAGAACAGAATCACACTCAAAATTATTAACGGTTTTTCTATGGTGTGCCCAAGGGCACACACTAAGCACTAAATTTTATGAGTTTGGTGCATTCTTATTGGTCATGTAATCATAAATATGGATGGCCCCCCTGCATTTACACCAAACTCCACCAATCAAAATCCACTAAACCCATCAAATTTAGTGCTTAATGTGTGCCCTTGGGCACACACTAGAAAGACCCAATTATTAAATTAAATATCGTATCCAAGTGTCACGATTTATTAGATGAGATTGAATTCAACTCGGTCGGATTTAAAAAAAAAAATTAATCATAGATATTAGAAACGTTTGATCTAGAAATAACTTATTCGTACTGTTTTTATAACAAACTTATGTCAAATATTAATTTATAATTCAGAATCTAAAAAGTTGAAAATTCTACTTTTTTTCTAGTAACTTATTTTTATTTTTAAATTTTATTGTTATACTAATATTTTTTTTATATTCTATAAATTATAAACACCAAAAAAATCAAAAAATATATCAAACACATAAAATTAATATTATTATTCATTTTTAATTAACTTGCTATTTATAATATATTTTTTAAGTTACGCCCAACCCTATTATTTAACTTCACTAATTGAAACCCCTTGGTTTGTGATTCAGCTCTACCTACTCTTGTGCATTCTTGTTGCCGTATAATTATGTGAATTTATGTTTTTTTTCAGGCATGCCAAAATAGTAGGACTAATGTATATTGCAAGGATGGAAAGAGTGGCCCCTACCCACTTGTGGTGGGGCCAAGTGTTTTGATAAAAATCATGACAATGGGCCAACAATTCCATGTTTATCCTCCCATAACACATGCTCCTCCATGAAGAATGTAGATTCATTTTTAATTGTACTAGTCAATAATTTCCCAAGAACACAACCACACATCACTTCCCATTCCCAAATCGAGTAGCAGAAAAGATGTAAAATATGAAAACATAACATCAACATTCATGGGGAATTTTTCAAAGATGAAGAGAGAAAGAAAGGAGAATAGAGATGTGCTTTTTCTTCTTTTTACAAACATCTTATTGTTTCTGTGCATAAACACACAAGTAAAAAGTTTCAGAGCAGTGAAAAACTCAACATAAGCATCCTCAACTTACAGTTTCATACTTCTCTAAAGCTTTATATATATATATATATATAATTATAAATGTAATCTATAAGGTACACTATTATAATTTAGAATTAAACAATCCTAATCAGAATTAGGACTCTGAGAAAATAAACTGGCAAACAAGAGCTAAAGCCAGAAAAGAAAAGTAGTGAAAGAAACAGTTTTAGACAAGCAAGTCATTGAACACTTTAACTGAACCATCAAAGCACCACCAAGTCCACCATTACAAAATCAGCAAACTTTAGGCCTAGGGATTGGCTGAACTTCCGACGACGATGAAGAATTCACATAACATTGCAGCTGGAGGTGTTTTCATCACTGAAGTAGTTGGTGTATGGATCTGAGGGTGGTTGCTGGTATGGGTAGTAGGGGTGTGGAGGCATGTAATTCACGGCGGGAGGGGGTCTTGCGTACATCATTGGGTGGAATCCTTCGCCGTTTGCACGTTGCTGGTTCATCATAGCTGCTGCCATTTGTTGTTGGTAGTAGGCGTTTCCTGCCATTGCTTGAGGGCCTCCGGCACCTTGATAGTAACCAGCAGGAGCACCGCCATTGACCGCCGCAGCTGGCAAGCCTTGAACTGCTGCTTGCATGTTTCCCATTTGACCCATCTGGCCCATAGGCATACCACCACTCATTTGGCCCACGCCACCCCCACCACCACTCATACCCATCATGTTAGGCATAACATTCATTCCACCCTGCTTTCCTCCATTACCACCAGGAGCCCCACCACCACCGCCACCTCCTCCGCCATTATTTTGGCCACCGCCACCACCATTAGGCTTGCCACCACCATTCTTAGGTTGTCCACCGCCTCCTTGATTTTGATTGCCTCCATTTCCTCCGCCGCCAGCACCACCTTTCTTTCCACCGTTACCATTCATCTGAACAGGAATGTTTCCACCACCACCTCCGCCGCCCCCACCTTTCTTGGCATTTGCACCGCCATTTCCTCCATTATTACCACCAGGAGGAGGACCTTTCATAAGGTGTGGAGGAAGCTGGCCAGGCTTCATTCCATTCATCATCATCATATTCGGAGGCATCTGCCCACCACCACCACCGCCCTGACCCATCATAGGTTTCATCTTATTAGGCGGCGGAATATCGTCCAACTCATCATCCAGATCATCATCATCATAATCATCCTCATCACTATAATCCTCATCCAGATCATCATCACTAAACTCATCCTCCTCCGGTATATTAAACTTGACCGCCTTCTGATTCGGGTCCTTCCCGAACGAAGGAGGCATCTTCATGTCCTTAAATTGAGGGGGCAACTTCATATCTTGAAACCCTTTCATCTGCTGCAACTGCTGTAGCTGCTGAAGTTGTTGCTGGTTAGGCATTTGCGGCCCACCCTTCTGAGGCTGCTGCTGGTTATTTCCGCCTTTGTTCGGCTGTTGCCCCTTGTTTCCCCCTTTCCCATGGTCAATTTGCACATTCTTCTGAGGCTGATTGTTATTATTGCCGCCTTTCGGAGCACCCCACATCTCAGCATGCTTCCCATTCTTCGTAAGCTTCTTGATCAGGGTAGCTGCATCTACACTACCCGAAACCGTAACCTTCCCCTGCTCAGAATCTATGCTGGTTTTGTAAACACCTAAACATCCCCCAAACAAACCATTCATCAAATCACATATATTTCACTAAATTAGTACTTATCAGCATCAATTCAAGTCCCACTCAGCCAATTACAGATAATCAATAGTCTAATTAAAGAGAATATGTAAACAAACACACACATACAAAAGTGAATATTCTATAAAATCAAGATTCAACATCACAAGAGGGCTTGGAATAAATAGAGCATACCATCAATTTTCTGCAAGATCTTCTTCACTTTATGCTTACATCCATCACAGTGTATATTAACCTTCAGCACACAAGTCTGCATGACAAGCAAAACCACAAAAACACACAATAATTACATCAGTCAAATAAAGAAAAAACTAGATATCAAAAAGCTATATATTCTGTAAGAAGATCTATTTTACAAATAATTATCCACAAAAGTGTAAGCACAAATAGAAAAAGACACAAAAGCAAAAGCTAATTGCACTCCAGAGAGGTTGAGTTGGTACCAAGCAAAACCCATGAAGCAAAGACTGTAAATTTACAGATAAAATTCAATCTCTCTGTCTTACTAACTGTAAAACCAGAGAGAGAGAGAGAGAGAGAGGGAGGGAGATTAAAATGGGCACCTGAATTTTCAAGAACTCTTCTTTACTCATAATGTAATTGGGAAAATAAGCTTGTTGGCTATAGATCTGAGTGAGGCTAGAAAGATGTAATCTTGACAAGAATTACCAAAGAAACAGAGCAAGCACTCAAATTATATATGTAAGTATATCTTATAGTGATTATTGTAAGAAAAATACAAGCTGGGGTGTTGATTTTATGGTCTGAGTATATGTATTTCAGAAGAAAGAGGAGAGAAAATAAGAGGCGGTGGGTGGAGACATTAAAAACTTCTCTGGTGTGTGTGTCTGCCTTTCCTCTATTTCAGAGTTTCTCAACACAGAGAGAGATATAAGAGATATAGAGAGATTGAGAGAGAGAGACAGAGAGAGATTGTAGGGAGAGAGAGATAAACAAAGCAAGGGTAGACAGGCACAAAGTGAGAGGCAGTCTTATGGGGTTACCTCACTCATTGTTTAGGCCTTGATATATACTAGTACTAGTATAGAGTATAGAGTAGTAATATTTGTGTGATGTGTGTATTGGTTTTGGCTTATAATTACCAACTACTAACTCACTTGGGCTCAACAGTGTGGCTCAGTAAATTGGCTTGGCTTCTTGGCTTGAGTACATGCATACATTTTTGTATGTGTAACATTCAATGTCGTAGCAGTCGAAATGTCAAAAAAGAAAATGTATTGCAGTAGCAGTGTTAATTATCTGGACTGTCAGATTTCCTCGCCAAAAGTGGGAGATTAATTAGATTTGCTCTGTGCACAACATTAACAAGCTTAGCTCTAGCCTAGCTAATACTACTTCATTTCTGATTTTAGTTTCTTTTTTCATTTTAAGAAATAAAAATAACATAAGTCAGATACTCCCGTGAAATAAATATAAGAGGAATGTCATGTATCTCAAATTTTATCTATTTTTTTAAATGATGTGACCGACATATGAATGGTCTTAATTGTTGAGTGATGTGCATATATATTATTAATGTGAGCGGAACTAATTAGGTATTGTTAATTGGAGTTTGGAAAAAGATTGAAAATATTTTTTGAAATAATTATCATTTTTCTAAATTTAAACCCGATCCTACGGTTTGACACAATATTTTGTTGCAAAACATATTCAAATTGTTATGTCTTGAGGCTATAAATTTTCGGTCCCTGAATTGAGATTTTCGTGTCGAAACTTTGGATGATTTGAATGCGGATGTTGCGAAATAATTCACGCATGTTTCCGGAGTATGACGAAAAGGAATACTCCCTCCGTCCCACCCAATTGTTTACATTGGGTTTGGGCACGGAGGTTAAGAAATATGTATAAAGTAGTGAAAAAGAGGAAGAAAAGTGGGTGAAGTGGTGGGACCCATCGATTTTTAATATATAAAAGAGAGATAGTGGAGTAAAAGTAGTGTGAAAAGGAAGGAAAAGTGATAAAGTGGTGGGACCCATTAACTATTTTGGGAAAGTTTTGTAATGTAAAGAAATGGATGGGACGTCCAAAAGAGGTAACTGTAAAGAACCTGGTGGGACGGAGGGAGTGGTGGGACGGAGGGAGTAATAATTAACATTATTGGACAAGTTAGATATAAAAATAATATATAAAAAGACAACAGTTACATTTATATAACTGGCTTGGTTGTTTTGGAAATGAGTTGGATGGGGGTGATGTGTTTACTCCATGACCAATTAATCTTGGCCCAACATCAAGAATCAAGAAACACCCTAAAATCTCACCGGTCAAAAATTCAGAATAAGAACTGACGTCCAAGACACATAATTATTCAAGGGAAAATTGATAAATTGTCTATAAATGAATATAATTGTGTATTGTCGAGTTTCTAAAGTGAGTGACTTTTCAATTTTAATATTCTTAAATCAAATTCTCCGTCCAAAATATGATTCACATTTTTAATGATTAATCTGACCCTACCGGGTCGGAGATGATATATCAAATAAGATCTAATCTTTTAGAAAAAAATATATCCAATAATTATTTAGATACAAAATCCGATCTATTAGCAACTCGAATTTCATAAAAAAATATTCACTTTATATCATCACTCAATCCTAAATTGATGTTATCCACGCGTAACTCACTTCCAATATTCCTCAATTCATTTATGCTTCACTTATACTTCAAAAAGACTCTAATCACGTAGAAGAACCTCTATTATATCCATCCTGGTCTTATTAAGCCCCATTCTTGCCCAACTTCGACCCACATATGTGGTAGTAAGACTCACTTTTCAATTTATTTTAGAAATACAACTCAATTGTTTTGTAAGAAAATATTAGACATATACACCACAAGATAAACCTTCTTTTCAAGCTGATTAATGCTTGGAAGTTATAATAACCTAGGATTCATACTTATAATAATTACTACACCTAATTTTGTTCCAATCGCTGGGTGTATCAAGCTCAGTTGAAATGGACAACTGCAATACGTTCACACTGAACCAAAAGTAACCCACGGATTTAATTTATTAGAGTAATTGAATAATTGATGTCACAACAATTTAAGAAATAAGCACTTTTTGTCATAAAAAGGAAAAGTTTCCATTTGCATGTAAATTAGGTTGTGCCCTACATACTGAACTTTCAGGGTTTAATAATTTACGGTCAAAATTAACAAATATTAGGTGAAAAGTAGCTAAAACTCACGGCACTAATTAAATGAAAATGTATGTATACTTTCTCTTGTAAGGAAATAAAGATTAGCCTATCTTAAAAGTCCAACTCATAATGACACCCTCTAGCAATTTTAAAGGCATCCTCTTTATTATTTTATTAAATAAATAAAATTTGAGAATGGTGCAAAAGTGCCAACCCATTCCCTCTAATTATGAGTGTATGAATGAGGTCCCATGAGTCTCAAATCCATTAGGTTGAGATATGACATTTTGTCACTAGCTCTTCATTATATGTTCTATTTTAAACCTATGGTAAAGTGACAATTTTTATTTACTCATTTGAACCCTTGTTTTTGCTGCTGTCACATCTTGAATGTTGTATTATTAACACCAGAATGTGCATTTCCTTCATAACCTTCTTTCTTTTGGTTTTTCAGTTTCTTATGTGGTGAAGATTAACAATATTCCTGTGTCACGTCGTCCCATTTTATGTGAACATTTTTTATTTTTTTTGAGGTTTCGGAAAAAAAAAATCTTTTAATAATAATAATAAAAATCAATATTTCTACGACCACACATTTATAAACTACATTTATTTAACATTCATTAACTCTTTTATGATTGAAATTTAATCAAGTCTTCATTTTTTTAAAACCGTGTTAATCAAAAAAGTTCGTACAACATGGGACGGACAGAGTATATCGCCTCCCCCCCTCCTGAGAGGGATGCATGTGAGAGAGAACTAACCTATGAATGTTATGCATCTAGATTTGATTTTACATGCTTTATTCACCATTGTGTTATAAGGAAATGCATTAAGCTATGCTATGCAGTGGCATTGCCATTTATGATTAAAGTAACACATGTGCAGTACATGTTGTTGGGATGACTCTTGAAAAAAATGAGAAGAACAAGTAGAAGACATACTGGGAAAAGAAAGGAAAGCAAGGCAAAAAGTCACTTGTGTATATATTGTATCACTTTTCTCAGTTCTAACCCTTGTTCCATAACTGCATGTATAATGTTCTCCTTCTGCAACCCTCATCTCCCCACATGTTCCTTTTTTCCTCGGATGAAAAAGTCGAATAATGTAGTTCGCGCAGCAGGTTTGTTTGCATCTTACTCGAATAATGTAGTTCACGCTACATGTCTGCGTACATCTTACTTTCTCTCTAAATTACTCACACCTAATGTAGTTCACGCTACAGGTCTGCGTACATCTTACTTTCTCCGGAAATTACTCACACCAAGGGTTGTAATGGAATTGATATATGACATAGGCAATGCAAAGCAAGAATAGATGTGTAATCTCCCGAGTCCTGAGCTTTAGGACTCTTGTTGCATAGTTGCATGGTACAAACATCAATGTGTTCCATGCATTAGATTCACTGATTAATTTCTGCTGTGGAGTCAATTTAAAGATAGAACTGTGTAAATACAAATACACATGATTAAGTACGTACTGGAAAGAAGTGTACAAAAGCTTGACAAAGACAACTGGCTGTAAATGAATGGACACCAGCTCATTTTACTAATATTTATTTGGCAGAACTTGTGATAATAATATTTTGCAAGTGAATATAAGAATTTTTTAGCACTTGTCACAGAAGGCTTGCAATTATTTTTTTCCTACAAAGACATATGTACTTCAATGTCCAGAAGGATTAAAAAGAACCTGCAAGGAAGAAAGTTATTGCAAATAGATACAACTACACTATGGTCCAATTGAGTATGACATCTTTTTTTTTACCATGCTTCCTGCCTGTCATTTTTCAATATTATTACTGCATTTCTGGAAATTTACTGCTTGTACATCGAATAAATCATCAGTCCTGAAAACCAGGTCACGGAAATATATTTATAGACCGACTCTGCAAAATTTGTCTACTGAGCTAATTTTATGAGTATGAACACGTTTAACATTTGTTTTATTCGTCTACTAAGCTAAAATTACGAGTATGAACACCTTCAACCAGTGTCGTGGTTGACGGTGGCTAAGACTGTCCGTTTCCCGTGAATTGGCCACAAGTGATCACAGGTAAAATCTACTCCATTATATACAGATTGATCATGTAGAGGGAAAATGGAGAAGAGAGAGAAACGCGGGAGACTTCCCATTCAGAAAGAAGCAAATAATGTTACTACTATATGCTAGAAATCTGACACACTGAAGATAAGGCAATTTAATAGAGAAGCACAAATATTAATTGCATGCATTTTCACAAGCAATGGTCCCTCACCAGCACCTCACACATAATGAAGAACATACTGGAGTGAAGGCTATACAAACATACAAATAAATATTCAGAACCAGACAAATCAACACACTATTAACGTCCACAACTCTGCAAGTCTTGTGAGCAAGAGGAACCCACAACTAGCTTAAAGATGCTCTCAGTTTGGGACTCTTATTGCTGCTAACTTCTATGGCAAAATATTCTTTCTTACCCCCTTTTTGGCTGTTAGTCACATTTCAAAGGAAAAAGGGCACCACTCTACTACCCATATTTTTCATCGTATATATTATGTAAAGCCTACATCTTTATTTTCACTCCTTTTTTAATCTATTTCATTCTCTCGTATTCCCCAAAGGTGAGAAGTAACTTGCAAGCAAGGGTGAAGATAAATTATAAAGCAAAGATCTTCAGTGACTTGGTGAACAGATATTCCTTGGGAGAACTGCTTGTTAAGTTGGTCAATAAAAGTACAAAGGAAAAAGAAAAAAGGCCACACTTCCACATCAGTGGAAAATAGATTATACGTACATTAAAGTTAAATAAATGTTTAGACAGAAAGAATGTGCTCCTAAATTCTCCTCATTTTTTAAAATATTGTATGATCAAATTCCTTCACATAAATATGTACATGAAAGAGCCCACATGCAACTGAGTAAGCTCCCAGATATATACATCAAACAAATGCTACACAACAGCAGGGGAAAATATGATAACATACATGTATACAAGGGGACTGCACAAAATGAAAAGTGTAACTGTATTCTACACTCTCAAAAAGAAATCATTAACCATATAATCTCTCACTGACCGTCGTTATCAATCTTTATCTCCATGAGCTCCTCAATGGGTTGGCGGCAGATAGGGCACTTGTTTGATTGAAGCCTCAATGTTTTTGCACACTCACTACACAAACACTGAAACATAGAAAACAATTTGTTCTCAGGTAATCATCACCAACCTAAGTAAACATAAAGAAAACTGAGAAAGGAGGTACTGCATATAAATCAACCGAGAGGTTGATATTTTCAAATCTATAGGAGTTCATAAAATTTTCCAAGAAAAATACTGGAAGTTACTAAATGCTACTTCACATATTTTGCAACTATTTAAAAGAGGTGCAAATTTATATACCAATAAAAAAAACAATTGTGGAATCGGCCACAGAAACAGAACAAATGTCTCGGGTAATTCCTAGGGAGTGTATCTGGAACTTATTCCAATTAAAGTTTCCTTCTTTGATAAGCACATGAGATTCCACATTTTGGATCAACTTAACTTAAAATAAATTACAAGACATGAAGACAGGTAGGGTACTTTAAAGTCAAAAGTATTGCATCTCTTTTTTTTTTTCCCTTACTCCACCAATGTTGTCAACATGGTAAAGTTTGTAAAATACGTATTACACATACCAACTTCACACCAGAGAACTAATGATTCGTTCAAGAGAAGAACCAAAAAGACTGACTATAGTGCTGACTTGTGACAATTCAACAGGGTATAAGTAATTCATTCGAGTCACATTATCTATGACATCTATTTGCATCCTTGGAATAGGAGCTTCAAAGACAAAAGACTTGCATTCTGCTAAGCATTTTCCTAACTATTCACAATGTAATGTAAATTTATCATGCACATATATTTGCAGTCCTAACTGCCCCTTGGCATTGAGCAATGATATATTATATTAACACAGTTCTTTTAAATAGGATCATACCATATGTCGGCATGGAAGCACAGCAGTATTCTTAGGTTCAGTCATACAAATAACACACTCTTTTCCTGAGTCATTGCCGCTTATGGCTTCTCCAGAGTTTCCGATTCCATATATTTCACGGAGCTCATACCGCACGTCGTCAATCCATAATATCTGCTTGATAACTCTTACTATGAAAGGCTCTCCATCTTTCTCTTCCAGCACAGCTTGAGTAATCTGCCTGCGAGGTGACGGATTTGGGGGATGATCACTAGATTGTTCATCAGCCAAAAGAGAAGGCAAATACGTTTCAGCAGATATAACAAGCGGAAGTACATCTTCCTCTAATTTTGATGGATAATCGACCCCGAAGAAAGCCAAATCGATTCCTGTTCTAGAAGGCTGACGAAACTTCTGGCCAGCTCCTTTTTGAAAAGGAACTTTCACGGGTTTATAAGATTCAGGAAATACTGGAACAATCTTACAATTAGGTTCCTCCTTGGCAAAGTAAATGATAGTAATGCTGTAAAACAAAATTAACACCAAAAATGTAATTAGCAGATATTATTGAAAAACATTGTCTGCTAATTTACTATATAAAAGAGAGTGTAGTAAAAGAAATAACAATTAATCTAAGCAAGATGCCATTTTAAATATGCTTCGAGCACCAGCTGGAAATACTTTCTAAACAATGTGTTCTTATATGTTCCTATCATTCACCACATTAAAATGATGCAAATACATGGCTTCTCGCTTCCTTAATAGATAAAAGGGCCATGTGTAAACAAGGCATTAACACAACCTTTCTTGCAAAGGACTCTGGACTCGACATGACTGATATATATTATTAAATTAAAGAGGTCAATACAAAATACTGTAAGATTAATTGCACCCATTCAGTTTCTAAAACCGATAATATATGTCAAATGAGAACATAAAATATAACGCATGTCAATAGTTATAAATTATGTCTACACAAAGCACAGATTTTGTCACAGCCACAAAAGCTCTTTGTCGACAATCTTGAAAGCTCCCCAAAATCTCCCATATATTGACAAACACAACTCGAAAAAAATAATTAAAGGTTAGGGAAACTTTTTAAGCTACAAAAACATACAACCCAGTTTACTAAAGCGTTTATCACAGAAAGCAAAGCATTCATTATTCAAATTTTACTTTTGCCAACTTAATCAAACATATCAAGTCAACTGACAAAATTGAGTCAATTACCAATTAACACAGCTATTCCCAAACTATTCTTCAAATCATTGACGCTGACAGCTTTAAAAGAACCAAGGAATCCAAGAGCTTAGATATGATCTAGGATTTTGAGAGTAGTCTCACCTATATAAACAATACCATAGATGATAGAACTTTACAACGATTTCTGCTCAGATATCAGAAGAAGGTCTTCTCCAAAGTGGAAATTTAGCAGGAAAAATAAATAAATACCGAGACAGGTATCAGAATTTGTGTCTATTACTGAAGGCTGCAGTTAACACTGTGCTGTGTGAGTAATCCTATATATAACACAAGAATTGACGATCCTCTCACTTTCGTGTAAGAAATTAACACATGAGTTAGTCACTAGCAAGTTGCACCAATTTCATTCTAAACTTGTTCTAGACATAAGACCTCCTGGTCCTATCGAACCTCCCTACAGACTAAACACAAACACACACGGAAAATAAATAGATTAACCACCCAATTACCTTACCCAGATTAGAAGGGTGTTTGCCTGGGCTTAAAGCCCAGGCTTTAAGCCATCTCTGGCTTTAAGCTGAAAAATGTCTGTTTGTGTAATAAGTCAGAAGTCAGCTCAAAGTCGGAAATAAGCTTAAAGCTAGAAGTTAGTTTGAGGTACTTTTTTCAGTGGCTAATTTTTTTTGAACTTTTTTTTTTGATAAAAATTACTCCTGAATCATAAGTTACTCATAAATCACTTTTATTTTTATTATTATATTTTTAATAACTCATAAGTCATTCATAAGCCAATATTACCCAAATAGATATTTTAAGCTATCAACTTATCATATAAGTCACGTTAAGTCATAAGCCACGTTAAGTCATGAGCCATAAGCTCAGCCAAACGGGCTCTAGGTTCCTTTTGCTACAAAATTATTTATATTAGCATCAATAATAAACATCATATTTATATATAATGATACAATAAAGTACATGCATCCTAAAAAATTTCGCCACATTATATGGGATTTTATTTAAGGTTATTGTGTATATCTTTACTATTAATGTTAAGATAATACTTTATATGTTAAATTTGATTTAATATTAAAACCAAACTTCATACGCTTGGTATTGTGCCATACCTCTATATTAAGTGATGCAGGACAAGCGATAATAAAGCTTAAAGAAACAATACGTGAGCAGTATAACAGGCTTTGGAAGCCTAAGCATTATTTTATTAGTTATCATTGTATTAGGAAACATTATATATTAAAATTTGATTAAAATAAAAAAATAGTTTATAGGTTTATTATAAATAGGATCTTAATTCTTACAGTGTTTAATAGATCAGAGTTTTAATATGTTGGTATTAATTTAATATAGTTTAAAAGTCTCTGCAAGAGTTCTTTGTGCAAAACTCTTGAAACATTAATTATTAGCCTGCCTCCCTAGCTTCAAGCCTAAAAGTGTTTATATTTTTTAACTAAATAAGCAGAGTCATTTCATGTTCTTTTATATGGTGGTATAAAACTCAAACTCGTTACCTGCATCATGGTTGTTAAGTCGACAAGTCGAGCTAAGTCGTCCGAGGACCTTCAAATTGACTAGTCGACAAGTCGCCCCACTAGTCGTAAAAAGTCGATATATAGTCGACATACATATATATAGAGTAATTATAATATGTAATATTACTTAACACATATCAATTCAATAATTCAAATAAAACTAATAGATAGAGCCGCTGTTGACAAGATCGGAGATGGAGTTGACTGATGAGGTGAAGCCGACACGAAGGCGGTAGGTAGGCGTGTGAGATTAGGTTTTAGTTTTGAGCACGTATGTTTATTTCTTTTTAAGTCCGGGTCAAGTTTTTTGTCGGGTTTCGGGCCGGGTTCCGGGTCGGATCCGGATAAAACCCATGGACGCCAGATTCAGAAAGTCGCGGGTCGACTTTTACTTCGTCACCGACTCGTCGACTAGTCGTCGACGACTTGACAACCATGACCTGCATCCATCCACTTCAGCCAATCTGCTCAAAATGTCTGATTTTTCCAGATTTTATGGACTGAACACTATGAAGCCACCAATCATGGTTCAATTAATGTGACTCAAAAAGATGCAATCAGAGGTGGAACTCAGGCGCGAGTGGGTGCAATAGACCACACTGAACTTCGAACATTTTTTAATAGATAAAGTTTTAGTCCACTTCTGAACTATACAAAAAAAATAAATATAAGAGTAAAAAAAGAAGACTGCCAAAATAAGTAAAATGTATTATTATGCACAGTGTACGTATGTTCTGCTTTTTATTTGTTTTTTACCTATATAAAGGACTGTATTCTGCTTTCAATACTTTTGTTCTATTTAATTTTTTGCAGTTTATATTTATTTGGTTATCAATACTTCTGTTTTATTGGTCCAACTTCAGTAACTGAATACTTATTCTCAGATTATCAAGAAAACACCAGCTTGCATCTCTCAACCTGGTAGCTTAATTACCTCATTACTGCTGAACCTCTGCCAGGATTTTAAAGACAGCAGTGGGCTGCTGAGAATGGGCGCATGAACCACCGCCAAACGCTCTCCAGGAACTAAGGTTTAAGGTCTGTGGTTCCATATTTTTTTGTACTTTCCCCACTCCTGTATTAAGACGGTTCTTAATAGACTGCTGCCTAGATTTATTTGTTTGACTTATACACATTTTCCCTGATGCTTATCCAGTAATTTTCAAATAATTTATCATAATTGCAAAAATTACAGGGAAAAGACCAAAGACGTGGATAGGATAATTATATGAAAATTATTGAATGTAAAAATCAGTTGGTGAATATGCAAATCATGGGGATTTCAGCTCCAAATGATGAACCCAGGCACCCATGCATCAATTAATACATCTAATCATTTAAAACATGAGAATGGTAGAATTAATAGTGGGAAAATTATGAAAGAACAAAACCTCAGTGCTCAGGTAATTAATCACCGGTGAGACACTAAACATGGTCTCTGCTCATCCAGCAGCTCAATGTTCCTATTCTCAGACTTCAGAGATCGAGAGATCAGGGATTGGGGCAGTAGTGAGGTGAGCAGGTAACAAGAGAGAAGCTAATTTCTTTGCTTATCTACAATTTAGGTCAAGTGTTCAACCATTTAAGCTGGACCATAAGAATAAGTATCAAAAGCAAATAGAATATAAATTGAGAAGAATAACAGTTAAATAGGTGGTTTTTTTAACACTCATACTGTATAAACACATAAATTGTTGAATTTTTCTTTATCCTCTAAAATTTTTTAAGATATTTTTTAAGAATCAAGTGGGCAAAAGCTTTTTCTTTTGGAACAATTGTACAGTAGAATATTAAACTTTGTCCCTCTAAGGATCCGTCACTGGCAGGCTTAATAGTTAAAAATAAGCCTAGATAGCTAGTTTTTGTTAAACTGCCATAAGTGAAGCTAATCATGAGATTGTTTGGATGAACTTTCTACTGATATGGACTGAGAACAGGTATGTTTAAGTATAATGTTAATATCAGGAACAAAGTTAGATGGACATCTTTGTAAAGAGAGCCTTTACGACCAAGTAATCATAAATTTCATCAAACACAATTTGGAGTGAAGAAATGTAGATTCAATTCTGCTTGGTATAATGACTACAGTTACTCATTAGGGGTCAAATATTACTCATGAATCCCCTTCCAACTGTTTCTCAAGCTTATGCTTATGTTAAACAGGATGAACGAGCCAGACAGGGCCATCATTCTCTCCAGCCTATTGCTAGTTGATTGGTTAATTCTGTTGACCTGCTGCTAGTTCAAAGGGTTCTTTTCCTAACAAGTATCCTGCCTCTACCAATGCTGGCAACTCCACAAAGCCTACAATCAAGTGTTCTCACTGCAATTTTAATGGTCACACCAAAGAGCATTGTTATAAGCTCATTGGCTATCCACCAAATTGGAAGAAAAGGGAAAAGACTGCTGGTTCTAATCCTTCCAATCAGTTTAGGACTTTAGCTAAAGTCAATTTGGCCTCTAAAAAGCAGACTGTGACATCCATGAGCACTGTTGAGGCTGAATATGGGGCGTTAGCAACTATCACTACTGAGTTAATATGGTTAAAGTACTTGCTTACTAATTTGCGAATTCCGGTGCCTGATGCAATTTCTGTGTTCTGCAACAATCAGGCAGCAATTGATATTGCCACTAATCCTGTTCAGCATGCTCGCACCAAACACATAGAGCTGAATTGTCATTTTATTCGTGAGAAAGTTGCAACTGGTGTCATTTCTCCACAGAAGATTTCTACAAAGTTGCAACTGGCTGATATACTTACGAAGGCTCTAGGTGGTTCCAGCCATAGGTACATCTGTTCCAAGTTGGGAATCCTTGGGTAATCACAACTTGTGGGAGGAGTAATACGAGTCATGCTAAAGATTCATCAGCTAATGTAATATATAAACAAGTGGGTGTGAAGTCACAGTACAGGAGTTCTATTTGCTTAGCTATTAGGCCACAAGTCAACAATGCTTTGCCTCAATGTGTATGGGATTAGCTCATTCTGTTAGTGAGTTAGTATGGTCAATACAATTGACCACTTCTTGTATAAATACTCTTTTAGTGCTTGTATCTCAAGTCTCAACAGTACAATCAATAATATTTTAGTTTTCTTATTCTACAAGCTTTGCTTTCTAATTCTATCATGGGATCAGCGCTGAACGAGACTGGATCTCCGCATCGCTTCGATTTTCGTGTTTCTAGTTTTCTTATTCTACAAGATTTGTGTGTTCGGTTCGTTGTTCTCACATAGATTCATCCGGTTCATTTTAGATTGCGATTGTTTTCGTAACCCTAGATCCGTGATTTTGTTCTTTTGTTCAACTCAAGCTTTAGAGTCTTGCGTTGTTCAGAGTGCTATCTGCTACTTTACGAGATTTAATAACTTAATGTTCTATAATAAAACTTAAATGTCATAAGCAATGATCTGTAACATGTCCAAATGACGAAAAACATTTTTTCTTGGACTTCGAGGTCAATCTATTCTTCTATCCTTCCGCTTTCTTTTTAACATTTTTATTTCTCTGTGCCAATTCTGTGGTGTTTTTATATTGATTATACACCACGTCCTGACTGTCGCACACTCGCCACTTCACCTAATCAGCAATATCATATAGCTCGAATAAAACAACACTCAAATAGTAGATTTCCAACTCAAACTACAAGTAGTTAACTTCCATATATTAGGAATCCTAATTATAGGGGAAATGCAAACATTTAAAATTTACAAAATCACAAAATAACTCATCCAACTCCACACTTGTCTTGCATTTAATCCTATTTTTACTCCATCCTAATTCCTGATCAGAAATGCACAAGAAAAGTATCCCAGTCCATGTTATTTTAAGAGCTAAATTTGCTGCTTACCCTTCTTTTTTGTACATTACCGCTAAATTTGCAAACTATTTGATCTTAACCTGGTTACATAGTGTTTCATAGTTCAACAATAACCAATAATTACATTCACAAAACTAGACACACAACCAGAGACTGTTTGTTTGCACAAGGACCCTAATTTTAGCAAACAGTAACATCAAACAAAACGTAGTCATAAAATAAACCTTGGTTAAAGACAATAAACTACGATTACAGATATGCAACAATAACTATAACACGATTGGAAAAAAGTATTTATCGAAACCATTACCTGCCATCAAACATTGCATCGAATATAAACGTAATCAAATACCGATCAGGGTCATCCTCATCCACCACAAGCTTAATCGTATCCTTATGCACATTCACATCATTTCTCACTTTCTTAGCTTGTTGCTCCTCGACGAACACCGCAGGCTCATGAACAGCCACCGGAGGCCTAACTGCACCCCAGCCCTGATTCTGATACCCAAAATTAGAGCGACCCATCAAGGGAAACTGATAATTGGGCGCAGTGTATCCACCAGAATAGTAGTACATAGGTGGCTGATGAGTTTGGTAAGGTGGGTAAGGCTGTGGGGGGTTAGCATAAGGGTCAGGTGGGTATGAAGTGTAACTAGTTGAAGATGAGATTAGTTGAGATGGTGGGTATTGATTGTTTTGGTTTCTTCTTCTGTTTGTGTTGTTGCTGCTCCAAGATGTACCCATTGAGAACTCTCTCTTCCTCTCTCTCTCCCTCCCTCCCTCTCTTCCTCTCTCTCCCTCTCTCCCTCTCTCTCTGTGTAATTTTGAGTTGAATTTGACGGAAGGGGGTGATTGCTAATTTGGGTGTTTGAAGAAATTGACTATGAGAATGATCTGTGTGTATGTACAAGTATATAGATATAATATTGAAGTGACACATGTGTCATCGTTCTTCTCATCAACACGTAGGGCTGAGCAAAACCGAACCGAAACCGAATAACCGAACCGAACCGTGCAATTCTGGTTAGGTCCGGTTCTTATTTTTCTGAAAATTCCGGTTAATTCGGTTTTCGGTTATTAACCGAATTGTTATTCGGTTCGGTTCGGTTATTAGAATTACAAATCCGGTTATAACCGAAATAACCGAATTATATATTTATTATTTTTAAATAATATATATAATATATATAAAATAGAAATCAGATTAGAATTAAACTTACCCAGAGCCTCAGACCTAGTTTCTCGTACACAAAACACAATACCTAATCCACAGCCGCCGCTCCGCCTCCGGCCCTCCGTGACTCCGCCTCCGGCCCTCCGCGACTCCGCCTCTCCCTCAGGCCTTATCCTGCAGCCGCCGACTTCAAGAATCAAAGATTCAAAGGTACCCAATCTAATTCGTATCTATATTTTCTAATATTCAAATAATCTAATCCGTATCTATATCTGATTATCTTCCTAAATCTGTTAATTTGATACCTAATATGTTCGATTCTTCTTCAGTTTCAACCCTAATTACACGCTCCAGCCTCTCCCTGGTCAGTACTCAGCAGTCACTTGCAGCCCTGTTGACTTCAAGAATCAAATCAAAGATTCAAAGGTATTAACTAATTTGTATCTAATATTCTAATCCGTATCTAATTGACTACTCTATGTCTTCTGATTTGCCTACTTTGTGTTTAAATTTCATACCCAATCTGTCGGATTCAACTTTGTGTTTAATAGCCTTGTAATTTAACAATCACTTGTTGCTGCAGTTGGAGCTATGTCACAATCTCAACCATTGCAGCCGGAGGTAGAGATGAAGGATTCCAACGATGCTAATGCCAATACTCAATCAAGCTCCATCACGAAAAGGAAAAGAAAGCCTATGGATAAAAGATCTGAAGTGTGGGATCACTTCACTAAGTTCATGGACGCGGATGGCTCTACAAAAGCTAAGTGCAATTATTGTTCACGAGAATATTTTAGTGATAGTAGTAAGAATGGCACTTCTAATCTTCGTACTCACCTCAAGACTTGCAATAAGCTTCCACTTAGCGGTGACTCAAAACAAACTCAATTGACTTTGCAATCGGTAGGAGGGAATGAGCTTTTAAAAAAATGGCGTTTTGATCAAAAAGCTTCTAGAAAGAAATTAGCTTCCATGATCATTATTGATGAACTTCCCTTTAGATTTGTTGAGGGTGAGGGATTTAGGGACTTCATGCAAACTACTCAACCACTTTTTAAGATACCATCTCGTTTTACCATAGCGAGAGATTGTTATCAAATCTTTTTAGATGAAAAGAAAGCGTTGAGTAGTTATTTTAAAATGTCGGGTCAAAGAGTTAATATCACCACGGACACTTGGACTTCTATACAAAAGATTGCTATTCTGTTTTGCTGTCCTGTTTTGTTCTCTCTTGTTCAGTTCTGTTCAATGTTCTGTTTTGTACTCCTTTCTGTGACTCTGTCCCTATACTATGCTTACAAGTTACAATGCTCACAAAAAAAGGACTCTTGTTTTATGTATTATTTGATTTCCAGCAAGAAAAATGGTGTTCTGTCAACTTTTATCAAAAAATAATAACTATTTTTTAGCTCCTTGAGAACAACTTTTAGTCTAAAAAATTCTTGAGCTCTGGTATATATCCTGAACTCTTGCTATTCTAACATTAATCCTGATAGTTTTTGTTTTTGCTTGTTTTTTATTGCTTTCAGATGGTGGCCTAGCTACTGGCTACTGGTTGTGACTTTGAGTTGGCCGCATTGCAGATTCCACTATTCCAGAGTAGTCCAAGCACCTGCTGATGGATCAAATGGATTAAATTAAATTCTGTTTTTCAATTAAGAATTAGTACCTGCCACTGTCTTTTGATGTTGTAACTGAACAGAATATTTGGAATTTGTGTAAAACTAAATTCTTGATTGTTTTGCTAATTGCTAGAAGGCTTGAGTGTATTAAATTTTAATTGTTCTTTTGATTTTTCAATATATTGTTTTTTAAAAATCAAAAAGAAAAGAAAATTCGGTTATTTCATAACCGAAACCGAATTAACCGAATTATTTCGGTTCGGTTTCGGTTCGGTTTAATAGCTAATTCGGTTCGGTTCGGTTTAATAAAAAATCTGCATTTCGGTTTTCGGTTATTTCGGTTCGGTTCGGTTTTGAACCGAACCGACCGAATGCTCAGCCCTACAACACGTTAAGAAGAAACATAAATCTAGGGAAAGAATAGGGAGGGAAGGGCTGAACCTGTTCAAAGAAATTTTCTCCATGTATATTTACAACATTTTTTAACTAGTCCTCTTCCGATCTCATTGATAATTATTAATTAATAATTATTAATAACAATAATCATTCAACATGTATAATAATAATTATCACACATTAAATAATTATCCCGCACACTAGAAAGATCTACCTATTAATTTAGATTTTAAACATCAAAGATAATTATCACGCACACTAGAAAAATCTACCTATTAATTTAGATTTTACACATTGATGAGTAAAATAAGTACATTTGTTAATAATTTGCTGAACTTGCAAAATATTGTGCTTCAATGGTATTGGTTATATTGATTGGTTATAATTTAAAAATCGTATGATTAATATTTAGATGGTTATAAATTGAATATATTAGTATGATAATAAATAATTTGTAATCAGCGGGAAGGAGGAAAATAAACTACTGTAGATGATGTGGAATTCACTACAGATCTGCAGTGGTTGGACAAATATAGTCATCCATAAGGGGATGGCTATAATTATAGACAAAGACTTGTTATGGTTGGAGTGCTATTTTTTGTGAGCATTGGTTATAATTTTTAATTTTGATAAGTAAACTAAACTTTTAGCTAATGATTTCTTATGATTGGAGATGCTCTCGGTCATAAAAAAAATCCTAACTACTATTCTTTACACTTACTCAAAAAGAAAAACTTTACACAATTAAATAATGGTTAAAAGCTTATCTTCGGTCGTCCCAGGTGCTGGTTTGACCTTGGTTCACCCGAGAGTTTCGTACAACAGATTCTAATTTGCAAAGCTATAAGCCATATTTGTCAAAAAAATAAATAAATAAATTACAATTTAGAGTCTTACAAACAGACAACCATCAGACCTCCACAGATGGCAAGTGGCAAGTATAAAAACTGAGTTTTGTTTGTCTAATTCTGTCCATAATATTTACACATCCGGTTTCGATTTTCACGATGGTTGTCCATCTGAGGAATCTACCTTAACTAGTATCGGCCGCTGGAGACTCACAGGAGATTCACCTTTAGAGGATTCTTCTCCTAGACTGTCCATATCTGATTCCATCAATGCTTTGTCCAGAGCAGACTTGGCAACTTTAGTTATACATATTGTTAGAACCACTGTGCAATGAATGTGAATAGATTAGTGACCATGAAATAGCAAACATGCATATCGAAGGAGCAGAAGAGTTCAGCGAAATCATGTTATGCATTATATGTCAACATCCTGGTGAACTAATAAGACAAGGTTACCCTGACTATGCTAAATATAATATGAAAATTTCACATGTTTTTGACTTAAAATAAGTGTCGGAGAGTATCTATACCCATGTCATAGTGTCGAGTGTCCGACACCAGTACTTGAGACCAAATGAAGAGTCTGGATAACATAGTCTATGTGTTTTATGCAATCATGTTAAGTTGTGAGCCTCACAGCTCTTAATATGGCATCCATGTTCATAGAGAAATGAAGTTGTGAAACAGGCACTGGTGCTATTTAGTAACATGAGTTCATGGTGCATGTTCCTCCACTCTAAAGGTGTCGACAAAGATGCTAGTAGTAAATAGGATCGATTCGTTTTGGGTTGTAATGCTTGTACAGATTGATTAGAATAGGATTCCATAAAAATTACGTATACAAGGCTCAAGAATAGTATTCTATAAACTTGAATATGAACTAATTTATGTGTTGAAACTCACCAGACAATACAACGCCCAAAATAAGGAATGCCTGCATACACAACAAAGAAACAAATGTCATCATTAACAAAAAGAAGTTAAAGAGTCTCTTACAAGTTACAGCCATAAACAATATTCTTTTTGGTTTAAGTAGCAAGTCGATTCCATTCTTGATCAAAAGCAATTGTAAATGAGCCCATGTTTCAGGCCTTGTCGCCATGAGCTACATTTTCTCTCAAGGAAATTTTAATTCCTGAGAGGAACACTCAGAAACATGAATGCATAAAAAGCTTGCCACTCATGTTCAGATGCAAAAAATGGACCGCTTTTAGGAGAAATATAACAGATACTGTTGTCTTACCCAGCGAGTATTAGAGAACTCATGCCATTCAGTTACATCAGAAATATTTTTCAAAGTTGTTCCAATATACACTAGAGCAAGAGTCATTGGCTGTCAAAGAGAAAGTGAGTATATTACTACATATGGCATAAACGTGTAAAGATCAGAAACTTAGATGTTAGATACCACATTAGAAAACCATCTAATTATAATAAAAGGTCTCAGAAGGCTTGCATACCATCATTCCGACCCACGAAGCAACCATGTACTTTCCTAACGGAATCGGTGTCACTGATAATAGGTAATTCAACATGCTAAACGGGAGTAAAGGAACAAGCCGGAGAAGCACGACAATCTGTCAAAGAGGCGAACTCATTATCCAAAACAATGTTTTGCAACTATATACTTGAGTGCCTTCTTGCTCTCGTAAATGAACTCCTGACTTGTTATGTGTGTTTTTCTTGCACTGCTCTATAGAAAAACTCAACGTAGTTACAGGTTAAAATCAGCTAAAGATTTCTTTTTCTCTATTCTTCATAATGCATGGCTAGTTTTTATAGATATGTATACACACTCTTCTTATTTTATGACTCGTTACCTAGGATCACCTTAATCAACCTTTTTGTTTTTATCGATCCAATGCTCTCCTATATACATTGGGCATGTTTGGCTGGAGTTTTTCGATGAGAATAAGGACCTATTTTGGGGGGAAATTTCACATTTACATAATATAATTTAGAAGTTAAATATTTAATAGATGTTTAACATTTATGTACTTTTTTCAGAAATAAGTTACTTATTTATAAATAAATAAGGTAAGCAAAACAGGGTCATTGTTCTTTCTTCTCCAGTTGAATTATTCATTCTTGTTACTCTTTGACTGATGTCAAATTTTACAATTCTGTGATTTTTACCATATTTAAGCTACGACTATGCGTTATAGCAATTTTGCAGTGAGTAGGCTTCAGGATTCTGAGTTTTAGCCATGCCATGGTAGTTTTAGATGTTCTTGTACCAAGGTGCATAATACAGCCTATAAAAGGTGAACAATTTTTACGCAGGATAGCTGAAAGAAAAACTATTTACACTTGTTAACATCATATAAATTGTGTTTGTTCAGCATAGTACAGACAAACAAACACAAACCTTAAATCCAGATTTCTCGATGGCAAGTGAAACTGCTTGTAATTGTGGATAATCCTTTGACTTGGAAACGACAAATGACCTTGCAATCTGAGAAGAAATAAGATGATAATTACTATCTTATGGAAGAAACTTAACGATCTGAGTTGATAACCACGGAGCTCAATGAAGTAAAAAGTTTTAAGAGAAAGAAGAGAAGTGGAGACAGAATGTAATTTTAACAGAACTTTTCTAAACAATGCGTGAAGAGCGTAAGCTAGTAAAATTATAAGCTAAATATAATTGCATGGTAGCAGAGACAAATGAAGAGTATGATGTCTAGATATTGGAGATAAAATGAAACTTTATATACTCAATTCTGGCTATATCCACATTCTCACTCTTAAAAAGGGACTACTAAACACCTACTGTTTTCCCAAGAAGGAACGCGACAGTTGCACCAGCAGTGGCACCGATAGAGTCAGCACAGAAACCCACAGTCAATCCGAAAAGATAGCCACCACCTAGCTGCAAAAAAGCATAAATGTTGCTGTACGTTATATTCCTAATAGTCAAGGAAAGTGAGCCCTTCAGTGGAATATTCATGTAAAACGGCAATAGAAAGTGGTAATATTAATAAAGCATACTAGAAAGGGAATAAAATGAGAGACTATAATTCCCCAGTAGATAGAGCAACCACCAAACAAGCTGATACAATCTACTTTGGGGGTGAAATTGTAACAGTCGGAAATTGTGTTACTAAAACAATTTCGAAACTTCATTACGTTTAAAGTTTTGAAGCACCTTAAAGATCCATGTTATAACTAAAACTTTCTTGCAACTCTATACTCATCAGTCATCACTCAAACCAAGATTCCTCATCATTCTGATTATTATAATAAAAACTCTCAACAACCTGCTAGTTTTATCCACTCTTTTTAATTATATACCATCAAATTAGGTAATTATTACTTTCCCGAGAATTAAATGTTAAATGAAGCAATTATAGTCTAGTCTACACCTCTTGCCCTGTACAGTCAACTACACAGACGAGCATGCTAGGAAAATACCTCATCTAGCACAGAGCAAAGCCGTAACTAATTAAACAACAAACCAAGGTTCTAAGATGAAACTGGACAGGCCGAATAACAAAAGAGTATCCTTACGGAGAGTACTGCTGCTGGAACTGCCAAAATCGTTAGAGGAATATAGGCAACTGCCCTGCAAGTTGAAAAAGGACGTGCTTAACAATATTAGAAATGCAATAAAAAAGAACATTGATACAATTCTAAGATAATTTTTTTGCCGAATAAGTGAAACTATGATTCTCTATTAACATGAAATACATGATAAACACATAGATATGCTTCTTAAAATTGTCAAATAAGGCAAAACATTTCCTACATGCATTGTCTAGCTTGGTTTAGCTTTAGATATGTGTTGGTTTCTGTCATGAGTGTAAGCGGGCACATGTATGCATGTGTGGCAAATGTCAATTTCTGAAGAGCTAAAATTTTGAGAATATTACGTTTAAAGTTTAAAAGAAAAAGTCCTTCCAGTTAGTAATACTGAAAGAAAGAAGATCAATCATCAATGTATGATAAGGACAATATTAATTTTCTTTAGTATTTTGAAGATTTTCAGGTCTTAATACCTGAACATATACTCTATGTCTTAGTGATTATACTTAAAGTATAGTTCAAACGTCATGAAAGAAGAGCTTCTCCAACACAGTAACACCACTATATTTTAGTTGAAATAATGTTAACCTTTTTTGTAAAGATGCTTTGCTGCAAAACCTCTTTTGAAAAAAATAGGCTACTCATAAGCCACATAATCTCCTACCTACATGAGGGAGCTTCTAACTTGGAGACACTGCCAGAAAAGCTATATCCATATATATAAGTGTTGCTAATTAATTGTCGAGTTTTATTATAAATTATAAAACATTCAATAGAAAGAATTAATTATAACCTTAAGATTATGGGCCTGTTTGTCCTAGATTAACTTGATAAAATTCTTGTTGTGAAAGTGACAGCCCCATGTCTAGCCCACTGAAACAGGATTCTTACAACCAAAATTCTTATAACTTTTGAACTGAATGCACTTAACTGCAAGAGAACTTTAATTGATGCTTGAACAGATTGATGCAATGATGCTTGATAGAACTTTAATAGGTAGAATATTAAGCTGATATATGTAATTAATATAAATGTTTTCAGAAGAACATTTTGAGTCGTATAACTAGATCATCATCAACATCCATATTACTTGGAGCAAATAATGAGTACTGCAATTTTAGCTTTACTTACAGCACTAGAGGACCCCAATTGCCAAGATCATGCTTTATCCATACAAGGAACTCCTTCAAAATCTGTAAAATTTAATCCTTCAGAGTTCAGACATGTTTTACGGATAATATTCAAATACTTTTAACTACAGACACTTCAATCACAATCAAAGTCCTGATTCGATCCTATAATTAAAAAAATGAATCGCGCAAGGGTTGGCATGAAGATGTGTCAGAATTGTTACAGCACTTAAATGTTACAGCAGAATAGAGCTTAGTTGCTTGTACTCGGCTGGAAATTGGAAGTGTCAGCATGGATATGATTCCAAGTATTGTAACGGGAACTATTTATATATTCTAAATGTTTTTGGCTTATGGTAGTATCCAAGTGTCTATACCCGTCTCCGACTGTTCAGTCTCCAAAATGAAGAGTCCTACTAAAATAGGATGTAACTGTAGCAATTAAACTGGAGGGAGAATGCTTTGAAATAAGGATAGAGATGTCGAAAACAAGTTGAAAATGTAGCACATATTCTTACATCAGATTAAAACGAAATCATGCAACATCTGAAGGTTTGCTTATGCTTACTTAGTACTACACAAAATTTTACTCTACATCACTACCTAATCATCATCCGGCTTTTCTTCTACTGTAATTTGTCAAAGCAGATAAAAAATGGTATAAATTATTCTCAAGGCAACATATCCGAAGCATAAATTTCAGAAAAAAAAAACCTGATAGTCAAGACAAATAAAAACTGTCAATAGCAAGAACAGCAGGAATTGAGTAAGATATAAAAATCAATACAATCTGTAAGAATAACAGCTCACAACGAAAATGTCAAAAAGTATGCAACAAACGAAATTTTAATAATTTACTAAACTCAAATTTATAAAGATTATCTGTAGGAAAACCAGAGCAATGCAAAATCACAATTTATTATAAATCGCGCTCATCATTATTCAAATTTCGGTATGCAAATTAAATATATCAAGCTCATGTGAGAACCACATAGCTGTGGAAACCAAATTTTCAGACACAAAGCGTACAACATAAAAAATACAGACAACATTTTGTGGTCCGGGACCTTATTTGAGTCAAGACCAATGTATAATCATAAATAAACAATAAAAGGCATAAAAGTGATGAAGCAAAAACAGGGAAAAGCTATAAAAATGATGAAGAAATGAAACCTTTTCAACAGGGAGAGTGAAACAAGCGACTATAATGGCGGCAATAAGGATGATTAAGAGGGTAATTTTAACACAAACCACCCAATTAAACGCCATTATAAGTATCCCACCCTTGAAAACCAATGCTCTGCAAATGGAGTTATACGGGGTGTCCTTGAAGGTGGATTGATTATTTGATCAACACCCTTTCAAATTTTAGGTGGTGGCTTTATTTGCTCTGCATGCAAATCAAGATTCTCTGTGTAAATTGGCTTGTTTTATGTATAAACTTAAATGATGATTTTAATGGTGTCTTTTTTCTATTTTTGCTATATATTCGAAAGGGATTTGGTGGAAACGAAGAAGAAAAAAGAAGACCAAAGTTGTGACTACAATGCCCGCGCATGGCAGGTAGGCAAAATTTAATATAATTATTCTTGGGAGGAAATGCAATCATATTCTTGTTTGATTTTAATTTGACTAATAGGTTCCGTATTAGAAATTAACCCCGTGAAATACGGAAATCGGATTTAATCAATAAAAACACAAAATAAGAATTAATCACAGATTAATTGGATTGATCAAAGATTAATCGAATATTAAATTAAATAATCGTCAATTTAATTAATTCAACGAGTTATGGAAAGATTAATCGGTAAATAGCCCACTTTCAGAACATACTGCGTAACAATAATATTAAGAGCAATTACATCCAGGGGCCGGGTCTTCATAACTACTAACCAGCATGCATATAAAAAATAGAATTAATTTATTAATCACTTGTTAGGGACCGTATCCTTATATTTTACATTAAGTATTCCGTTTTTTTGAAAAAAGTATTCAGTTTTTTATTTACAAAAAATATTATAATTATTTTTACATTATTATTTTCCATATTTACTTTAAACCACTCCTCATCAGGGGTTACTTTTTATGGTGAAATGTTCTCACAACTAAAAATCAGGACCAACTTGAGTTTGAGCAACACTTTTGATCCACTAATGCTGATGAAATAATTTGTAAGATATTAAAGATGGGTCACTTTGGTCAGTGGTGGCTGTGAGCCTGTGACAATTTGACACCAAAGTTGTAACCAACACATGCATGAATATAGTGCCAGAGTCAAATAAGATTCCACTTCCATGTTGTTAAAACTAAACTTTTTGTTTATGCTAAGCTGTGACATATTGACAAAGCAAAACATCCAAAAAGAAAATTTAACATTGACTATAGCCTGAGCTTCAATTTATACAAAAAAATAAAAAAATTACAGATGATACCCAAAAAATAATAATATCTAAGAAGCTATATTGACAATTGCACATCAATTATTTTATATACTCTATTCAGCTCTTCTTATATGGGCTGGAGAAAACACAAGAATACAATAACACCCCATCTACTGGTATACTTCCAAAGACTACATATCTTACCGTGGAATCCATCATTGCCAGCAAAACTTTCCAGCATTTCTGAGCTGCCAAATTGCGTGCTTACAAGTAACAACAATTGTGATCATGATCATGTGCACGCGTGTTTGAGCTGGACCAAGATTAAAGAAACTGGCTTACGGCTTGGTTAATGTTCACACAACGCATTGAGCAGGATATGACACAGCATGAGATCAACGAAATACTGGTGGCCAATTTCGCCATCACGCCATCGCATTTTTGCCGGAGCACGGCCATAGTGGACCCCATCATTGCACCGGTTGTCGAAATGCCATGGATATGTAAGATCAAAGTCATCAATAACTGTAGACACAACATTGTGTTGTCGAAGTTTCTCCAAGAGAACCCCATTAAAGGCCTCCATTTTGCTAGGATTGAAGGCCAGTCTTCGAGCATATCCTCCTGTCGCGATTGTGCTCCTAAAAATAACCTCTGGTGCCGCCACTTTCCTGTGCCTCACTCCTTCCAACAATTCAGCCCAGAAAGCTGCCGCATCCTCTGCTCCCTTATTGAATCTCCGAATATTAGGCCAATATACTCCATCATGCAAGCCTGAATTCATGATCACAGTGTCCGGAACAGTTTCTTGGGAGAAATATTGCTTCAACAATTCTCTATATGGAACATTATACAGTGAATTCAAGCCCTGATAATTACCACTCGCATTATGATTTCCATTGAAAATGCTAGTGATGCGAACTGATTGCATAGGATTGTTTGGATTAGTGATGTTCATATCAAATCTTCTGGGGACAACATCAAAATTCACATTCAAAATGAACTTTAATATGTTCCTTATCGTATCACAGTGATTTGAGTCACCCCAAAAGAAGATCCACCGCTTGTTCAAACAATTCCAGGCAGCTTCACTAGAGTATAGTTTAAAAGAACAATGAGTTGAGTATGTCCACCCATTACTTTCTAACAAGCCCAAAGAACCATAGCACCATGGTTCTTTACACGGAAAATTTGGTTTTTGACACCTATATCGACCATCATTACTAATATTGCACCTATCATTCTTGGCATGTCGAGTCCATCGACCTGACCAAAGATTCCTACTAAGATCAGACTTCTGGCACTGTTTTATTTCTGGTAATTTATCAGAAGACCTGACCATTTTTATAGGGACTTTACGAAGTACTTTATCATATGAAAATCTCTCCGGGGAGAATTTCAAACCCTGATAATGCCGAAACAACAAAATGATAGTGAACTCATATTTCCCAGAAAAATCTGGATGGACTTGAAGAGAAAATCTGTATGTACCATTTCCTAAATCTTGAACAGGAGGCCGCGACTTCCACAAGTCACCAGATATATCCGTTTCAAAATAATCCCCACCCAAACAGCGAGCATTTCCCTCCTCATCCACTGCTTGAAAAACAAATTCATGGATCTTCCCAGTAGATAACTCAATATGGTCATTACCATCAAAACCCGGAATCACAATGTCTACAGTTAGTGAATCCCTACACGGCTCACCACCCGGTGCCAACCAATTAGCTAAAAGATTCTTCGTATAATTTGGTTCCAATTCAGCTGAAACCCATTCTAAGTACCCCGAATCTTGAACACTCAGAAGACTACCATCACTAACATCAAACTTGTGTTGTGTAACATTAAGGGGTATTACTTGAGCAATATCAGGCGAGCTAGATACACCGCGTATGTCTGCTTTCATTTTATTTTCTCCCCCAACCTCAGGCAATCGAGATACACTTGCTATGTTTGGTTCAGTTTGATTTACTTTACTAACATCAGGGACCAAATTATCAATTTTCTTTGCTAAATTTTCAACAACAGTGGAATTAAACGGCTTAGCAACATAATTTTGACTTACATTTTCATGATTCACTACAAAATCTTGATGGGTAATGTTACTATTTAGCCTAACATCAACAAAATCTCTATGAAAACTACTCACATCCCACCCATCAATCCCCCAAACAATTAGTACCCCAGCAAAAACCGTAAGTATAAGTACCTTAAAAGACCAATGAATCATAGGATTAGACCTGAAAACCCATGAATAATCCTTTGAAGAGTTCATCTGTTAAACAAACACAAAACCCATGATTATTACAAGCAATTAACAAGTGGTGTGCATATGTTTTATTCTCTTCCAAAAAAGATGCTGACAATTCATTTGTATAGTAAATAAAACATAAAAAACACTTGAGGTTTCTCGAGAACATAAACTTAAAATAAGTGAGTTGTGTAAGAACTTACAGTCAAAAAAAATTCTTGAAGTTGCAGCAGAACTGTAAGAGAAAAACACACACTAACAATGTATGTGTGTGTATAGGTTGGATTTAGATACAGAGATGGTGTAAGTATAGGTGGAGGTTAGAGTGGATTCTATGGTGTAGAAAGAAAGAAAGGAAAGAGCTTCTCATCAACGGACAAAAAAGGTTCCATATATAGAAAACTTACTACAACATACTATTGTTTGTGAACTATGTGAATGTGGAGTGTTGATTTACGATTTTGACCTTGACATTGGTTGGAATGACATTATTGATTAGTGAATAGTGTAACACCGACAGGCACGCGGCTTGTAATAATTGAGATAGGACGGTGTGGGGGGCATTTATGTCTTTGGGTAAGATGCATGTGCTTGTGCTCAGAATGAATTTATTATAGTATTTATTTTATTTATTATCAGGGGTATAAAGAGGATGTTTATTTGATTATTGATATTTTGGTATGCAGATTTTTTTGTCAGGAGGGAATAAAGAATTCTTACTTCTTAGTATTGTTAAATGTAGATTATGGGAAAAACTGTAATGTAATGAGAGTTGATACTCTGGTCCAACATCAATCACATAGTTTATAATTTTGAATTTTTAAATTATATTTGATATTGAAATTAATTATGAAATGAAAAAAATGTACTTAAATCAAGATTTTAAAGATATATGTTGAAAAATTTTGTACTACTTAATATGAGTTATGTGGAATATTCTAGAAATGGGGAATTGAAGATTTACATAATTATCTATTTAGTGAGTATTTAACATTAGAAAATGACAAACCAAATCTTGTTTTTAAAATCATCAGGAGGTATCAAGTATGAGTTTGGTTCCAAACTTATACCTAATGTTTGGTTGGATAATATATTAGTTCAAACCCATATCTAAAATCTCCAAAGTATGGATTTTTGATACTTTAGAGAGAAGTGAGTATGAAACATAGGTATGAGGAATAAAAATATTTTTATTTTATATTCATTTGCATCAAATGCTTGACACAAAATTAAATCAACAACTCAAAACGGGATAAAATTAAAATTATATTATTATTTTTCATTAATAAAAAATAGTAATTTAAAAATATTTAAATTCAATATATTAATTTCAATCACTCGATCAAACAAATGATATCAAGACTGATACCTCAACTCCATACCACCTTAACCCGATTTCTCATTCCAAACACATACCACTTTGTGAACCAAACGACCCTTAAGAAGACCGTATCGATTCATACAAGTCCAAGAAAATGGCCAGATTAGAACGGAATAAAAAAAGTGAACCCAGTACATTGTGGCTACCAGGATACTGATGGTAAGCATAGATGATAACACGAAACTACAATATATATAAAAAAGCTAATTATAAAAGACAACAGCTAAGCTTGTTTAAAAAAGAGTCGTGCATGCATGTATGTGAACTAAAACCTAATCCATCTCTTCATCATTATCGGATTGATGGTTTGGGATAATGAGCGTACAAATATGTCAAGTAAAGATCGAGTTCTTTTTTTTTTGAAACATGCCAAATGGTTCATAGTCCAGATGGAGCTTGGTCTATAAAACCATAAGTGGAGGCCCATGAGGGGAAGGGAAGTAGTAGAGTGATTCTTTGAAGACGAATCTATTGTTGATAATTTGCTCAATGTTGTGACTAACAATCTGATTGTCTGAGAGTGTTGTAAAAAGATACTACTGATCTGTGTTTAGGTTATTTTTTTGGCACGCATCTCTTATAAAATATAATTTTATAATATATTATAAAATTTATTTTTCTAAACAAAAAATGATGTTTAAATTTTTATTATAAAAATTAAAAATTAAAAATATTATGAAAGTATAGGAATCTCAAAATACAAGATAGTACAATCACTGTGCTATCAGAAAATGCTGATAAATGTTTTAAAGCAAAAAAACTGTTATTACGGTCAAACCATACTCAGATATCTCAATGGAATGATGGTAGTTGTGGGTTCACATTCTCGAGCCCAACATTGTTAATATATGTAGGTAGGCTTGTGAGAAAGGCCCTTAAAAGTACTGGTATGGGCCTTAATCATGTGCTCACGATGTTATTCTTGTTTCCGACATTAGGTTAAGACAACGTTGAAATTAATTAAGCTTATATTAGGGACGACCGACTGATCGACGGAGAACCATAATATCTCCTCCTCACACACAACAATACGTGATTAAAGTGGTATCATAATCACAGGAGTATGTTCATATTGCATATGTGGAATGGAGTGCCGCACAACACAAATATGTTATTTTCAACCATTTGTGCAAAAAATAATGTCTAATGAGGTTGAGTTTTTTTGTTCATGAACATGTTTTTTCTTTGCTTCATACTAAACTTCAAGCCCTTAAATAAGGCGAAATAAGATTTTTACGAGGCAACTCAAAATATAATTAAAATATAAGAAAGGCTCGAAATTTTTATTGATGCAGAGACTACCAGTCCTACTAGCAACTTTGCCTTATGACTCACTCCAGTCGATATTTCTCAGTATTAACAGCGTGCAAGTGGAATCACGCTAAATTTCATTAATCCGACTTTGCAATGGAGTCCGTTTCCCACGCCACAGGCAAAATAGAACGGCTTCTGCTTCTTCATCACATACTTGAATCCTTTTCCTCCACCTTGTGTCACGTCTGCCACCTTCTTTGCTTTCTTCAGGTCACAATTCAAGAAACTTTGATAATTTCGTAGCAAATATACGTTGTGAGGAAATGTGCCATTGCTCGGTGGATCATATTTGAACACTGCATAAAATCACACAAGAAAAAAAAAAATCAGTAATATGACACCGATATTACTGCAGCAAAACGGTTATTTTCGACCACCAGTTTCGACCAAGTCAAAAATAAGCAATTTCGACTAGATTTTAGTGGTCGAAAATAACTGTTTTTCTCACGTACGTACCTAGAGTGTCATTTACGTAGAAAGGACCCTGTTTTATAGCCCAATTAGTGTAGTTAAATCCGAATCGCCACTTTTGATCCCCTCCAACGATGATTTGCCTCGACTTCTGATTGTAGTTTGGGAGGTTTCGGTTGGATTCTGCAACTGCCAACAATGTAGCAGTTAAAACTAAGAGGGTTACAAAATTTGTAAATGTAAAAGCAGCCATGTTGGTATTCTGGCTTCTGCTAGGGAATGTAACTTTGAGAAGTATTTAGTAAACGAGAGATGTGTTGAGATGCAACAAGGTCACTGATGATTTATATAACAGGGGAGAGACATAAAATCAACAAAGAGAAAGTCAGAACTTGCCATACAACTTGGCCTAATATTTCAAAATTTCAACCATTAATCAATTTGCAGTTTTCTTTGATTACATTCCGACTTTGATATATAGCTATGTAGGTGATTAAATTATATAAGTGCATGCATGATATGCATGTGCCCCCCTTCCTGGTCAAACATTTAATGAAATTTTATGAAAATGTTCCGTTTCGTGAAACATTGGTGCGGGAATTCAGAAAAGGCTGCTAATATTTTCTTACAGTATCATTCTACTGATAATATTTATTACAGGTCATATAAAGATGATGACGATATTTACAAAATAGTTTTAAAAGATGAAAGTGTTTTTTTTGAGATATAAATCTCTAAAAATTATGATAATTTCAAATATATATTTTTTTTGAAAAAACTAATTTCAAATATATTAAAAATGTATTATCATTACGACAATATTAGAAGACTTTGATTAAAAAGTTTATCCATACGTAAATCTAGTATAAAACACGAAACATGAAATATATATTAAAATATTTTATTATTTAAAAATAATACACGAAATATGTTAGCATAGTGATCAGGTTCTTTTTGAGCACACGAAAATACACGAAACAAATCACAAAACAAATATGTATATTTTTTTTTTGTAAAATAACACAAACACGTATATATGAGTTATATTAGGTAGAGTAGACCCTCCTCCTTAGATCCTTTATTGAATTTTTGGTATATTTATTTATTTATTTATGTATATGTATGTATATATATATTTGGTGATTAAATTTATGTTAATATATTTATATTTAATATATACCAGACGTACACAAAATATTTCTAGTCAAATATCAGTTTCTAATAAAATATATAAATTTATAACCGATTTTAGATATATTTCATTTTCAAATATATAAAATATTGAAATAGAGCATCATGCCCTCGTCGTATATATGTCAAAGACTCAAAGTTGATGTTTCCTTGATTCATGTGTGAGCGCCGGGACTTGTATATGACAAAAAAAATAAAAAATAATCCATATCTAAGACTTTTAAGGCTGTCAACATTTGCATGAAATATTGGTAACCTGGTAGGGAGGAATTGGTCATGGTCAAATAAACACATACTCCCTCCGTTTCAAATTACATGTCCACTTTAAGAAAATCACATAGTTTAAAAAAAGTGGATTTTGAGAAAAAAGAGATGTAATAAGTCATTAATTGAACCTAATGTGTGGTGTATGGTTGATCTTGGAAATACAAATTTGAAATATGTGGAGGAGAGTTGATTTTGGAAATATAACTTTGCATTGAAAGTTGAAGTGGACAAGTATTTTGAAACATTTTTTTTTCTCTAAAGTGGACATGTATTTTGAAACGGAGGGAGTATCTAATACAGTAATGGCAACGATCGACATTCGAGGTGGTGCAGGAAGCTCTTCTACTGGCATCACATGCGCCAAGAGTCACACACGGAGCAAGAGCAGGAAGCCTTTTCTAGTAGCACATGAGCTAATAGTCGTACAAAAATTTCCACTAAAAAAGTTTAGTTTTGATAAACTATTAGCTTTGAAATCAAAATATAGTTATCTTAATTTTCATACTCAGACCGAAAAGTATTAATGGAATAAAATTAGTTATTCAGTTAATATTATATAATTAGTTCTGTATAATATCAAGTAGGAGAATCTAATTTTAGTATGTTATAATATACTTATATATACATAGGAGAATGACATGGTTAAAGACCCTGGAATTCTAAATGGTCGCACACTGCTCTCTCTGCTAATTCAGGGGACTCGTGTTCTACGAGTGCATGAAGCTTTGCAAAAGACGAAAGCAGAACACGTCCATTAATACAGGAAGATCACAAAGACAAGAAAAAGAAAAAGAAAAAGTAAAAAACTGTGATTATTTAGAAATAGTTTTTTTGCATTGATACAAGTCCAACCTTTCAACTAAATTGAAAATTTTTTCAAGATCCTGATGAGAGTGATCATCATTCATCACGAAGATTATGATGGGAGTGATCCGATGACTATGCAACTTACTGGCTATTACTGATGGGGTCCGGGTCCTTGGCAGTTATATGCCAGGGACTGTTTAAGCGGCATACAATTTTTGAGCCGTTGGATGCATATTCAGCGGTCAGGATCGTATTAAAATCTTAACATGTTCCGCTTTTTTAGTGTTGGACGAAAATTCTCATATCTAGCGCTAATATAGCATCTTCAATATATACTAAGAGGATCCTAAAATATTTGAAAATAACGATTGACTTGGCATTTTAACAAGAAAGGAGAAGGCTACTCAAATCTCTTAGCATATACACTATAAATATGCTGATGATTCATATGATAGAAACTAGGGGTGTGCATCAGAAATAAACTAATTGCAATTTGCATCAGATGCAAACTAATTGAAGAAGTTGAGCTTAGGGAGGGGAAAATGTTGGTTATCCATTCGTTATTCTTTGTTTATTTAGGTTGTTTAATACAATTGATCTTTTATAAAGACAATTTTTGAAGTACTACAGACCGTTTGGACAAGCTAAAATAAATTGATTTTTTTCTTAATTAATGGTGAAAAGTAAATAAGTTAATAACCTGTTTGAAAACAGAAGCCTCTCGCTTCTACTTATGTACAAAAATCGGTAAAAAAAACAAAAATAAGAAGTGTTTTGGGAAACAAAGAAGCGCTATATTTTCAACTTTTAAAGACCGAGGTTTCTGAGTTTTATTCATCAGAGTTCGAGTCTGTGTATTTTTTATCTTATCTTCTGCAAAATTGCAAGGGTCTTCCTAGTGTATTTATATACACACAATAATATCTATTTTTATTTTAATATAAATATTTATTGGCGGGGATGTTTGAGTAAGGCCGTCATTAATTATTAATAAAGTTAAGTTAATAAAAACTTGCAACTAATTAAAAATAGAATGTTATAATTTTATGCACATAGATATTAGAAAAATTAAATTTTTTACGACTATGAGTATAGAAGAGTCACTTGATTGAATAACGTTAACACTTAACATAATATATTTTGTGCATTCAGTTTCAGTATCCACATATATGTATGAGTCCCGATTAAAATAATTAGATAATCATTAGTTCTTTTATATTATTTATAATAATTACAATCATTAGAGATGTTACTAATGCTTTAAAAAAGTCTAGCCATTAATTAATTTCAATAAAAACTAATTAAATCTTACTTGAGAGACTATTTATAATTAGCACGCCGATCTAGCTCTAAAGTTCCTGAAATGATTGATTTTACAATAGAAAAAACTGACTATTCGGCGCGTAAACTAGCTAGGTATTGGTCATTATGATTAAGGGTCTGTGGCCATGGTTAATGCATTACAAGTAGTGCAAAGTGGCACTTCCATTTCATTAATTTTTAATTACGAGAAAATGATTTTATTAATCCACTTGGCTTGCTTAGACGCACGAAGGCAATCATATACCCCATGAACTATCTTCAAAATATCATTAAACATCATAATCACCTTCCTTCTTGTTGACCGCATATATAATAAACTCTTCGTCTAAAGATATGGTTGTTTTGTACAACTTGGCACTTGGCGATAAGTTTGTTTAATTTGTTGAAATTATTAGAAAATGGATAATATATTAATAATTAGGTCTTTACAGAAGCATATGCACAGGCCTTTTTTATAATCGGTGCTGATAAAATGTTGCTGTAAATATGAACGGAACTAACGTTTTTTAGGAATGTTCGGAAAATAGAATATCTTTAGGGAATACATTAATATCACCGAAAGTTGGCAAGAATATAAGAAAGAGGTAATGTAAAAAAAATCAATATTAAATTCTTGCGTTGTTATTTATATATATGTTATTTTTTAATAAAAATATTTTTGCTACAGGTATCGTTAACCATTAAATTAAAATCAATTTTATATTAATATTATAAAAATATTAAATATTGGATTATTGTTCTTGGGGATGAGAATAAAATATGCTAAAAAATTAGTTTGGTTTAAAAAAAAACCCAGAGAAAATATATGATAATCTTTTGCATGGGATGCGACTTGTATATAAACATTCTTAATTGTTACTCAGAGATTCATGTTTGCACCCATCTTTTTATTACAATATTTGATTATACTCTCGTTTAATCCCGTGATTATCTTTTATATTCACTAATTTTACGAAAGGTGACATGCATGACAAGAAAACTCATAAAAAGTTTCTCGTTATACATTGGTCCTTTTTTCTTTCTTTCTTGACTTTACGTTGCTCATTATATTCCAAGTATAAACATGCCAACATTGCATTAACTAACAAACTTACGCAGAATATGAAAATGATAAAAAAAGAGTTAGCTTTTCTTTCATTAGAGTAGTCTCAATATATATAAATGAATTACAAACATACCATCTAGTTTGTTATAACGAAATTCGAGATATATACAAATATTTATTTTAATCAAGTCATTTATATCCACAAATTACGTTTGATAATATCTGTTAATTATCCATAATATATCATTGTAAATTATTAATTTATATATATATTATGAAGGTTTGAAAAATATAATTGAATATAGTCAAGTTGACTGTAATTATAAATAAAAATATAGTATAGAGTAGTGAAAATATTTTCTTATCCAACTTAATTTCTTTTTCGTCCGTTCATAAAAGAAAAAACAATA
Source organism: Daucus carota subsp. sativus (assembly GCF_001625215.2). Lineage (NCBI taxonomy): Eukaryota > Viridiplantae > Streptophyta > Magnoliopsida > Apiales > Apiaceae > Daucus > Daucus carota. The sequence continues at coordinate 27,262,247 of NC_030388.2, forward strand.
GAAAAAGACGTTTCAATACTTTTGTAACAAATTAAATCATTTCTAAATAAGATCAAATTTAATACACCCTTTACGTAGTATCAAAATCATACTAAAAGAATCTAATCATAATTTATTTTTCTTCAATACTGAAGTTTGGTAGAGCACATAAAATATGTGTACCTCAATAAATTAAATAAAATTTCATGTTTGTCTAACTTTCCCTTGTTGCATCATCAAAAATAGTTAACAGCTTATGTAAAACCTCCCGAAGAATAAAAGTACAACTAAAATTGACAATCTAACTTGTCCTCTCTCACCCCATCATTATATTAAATCGGATTAATAATTAAATTATAAAACTACATACAGATTGGCCGCCGCTGGATTTTAGAAAACAATTCTAGCTACTTCTGGAATATGAATAATAAATTTGTTGATGGGAACACGTCTAATTACCCTAAATATTAGGGTGGTAAAAAGTCCAACTAACTTTTCCTCATATCACTATATCACTATACATATTTATGATTACATACATTTCAACGAAAGTTTTAACATTATTCAAAAATTGTATATCCATATGGATTTAGCTCAATTTTTTTAAATATAAAATGCTAATTAGTTTTTTATAAACAAAAAGACCAAAGCAAATAAAGCTTAATATAACTATGTAACTCATAATAATGTTAAGTGGTGTATTTAATTTTAGGGGTGTATATAAACTTGTTATTAAAAACATCATTTTATCATTAAATGTTAACTAAACCTACCTAAATCATAATTATTGTTTAAATTATTAATAATATCTCTCATATCAACTATATAAATAATACATCACTAAATATCTTTATTAACATATATTAATTTTATTTTTGTGTAAAGACATTATTTTTGAATTATTTTCAACACAGCTTTCATTTAACAATGTTAAGTAATTCAAACTATTTTTTAGAAGGGGGCTGTTATACAGCCACCGTTGGATAGGGAACCACCGGGCGGTTGGATGACAAAGACTCCTCGCAATGAAACATTGCGGTACTCAAGACCCCGCAATGTTTCATTGCGGGTACTTAAGTCCCTGCAATGAAACATTGCGGGTACTTCAGTCCCTGCAATGTTTCATTGCGGGTAACTCTGAAACATTTTACTTCCCTAAACTATCCTTCCACTACTTTAGTTTTAGTTAACATTTTTACTTTCATTTTAAATTTTAAATTATTTTTATTCATTTTAAATATACTATTATCTTCATTAATTCAAGATATATATCTATATTAAAATTTAAATTTAAATATTATTAATCAAAAAAATTATATCACTAGAATGTATAATAATATTAAATTATTTGTATATCACAAATATTTTAAAATATTTAATTGTTTATAATTTTAAATTACAAAATTATATTTTCTTAATATTTTTTGAAAATTTTAATTATTTTATATGTTATATTTGTTTAATATTTTAATTTTAATTATTATACTAATACATTATATCACCCCGTAACGAAATTATTTGTAGACTTGCGACTATCCCATCTCCCATCCCCGCAATGAAACATTGCGGGTACTAATACTCCCCGCAATGTTTCATTGCGGTACCAATACTCCCCGCAATGAAACATTGCGGGGATCGTAATTAATGTTTTTACCTACCAGTAACAACAAAATTACTCTATCACCTTCTCTCATTTCATTTTTTGAATTTAATTTATTATTTGTTATTTGATTTTTTTTATTATTAATGTAATACATTATGTTTTTGTTTGATATTATTTTATTATGATTTGAAATCATTTGAATTTTTAAAAACTTAAATAAAATATTAATTAAATTTTATGTTTTTTGTTTTGAAATTATTTTATTATAATTCGAAATCATTTGATTTATTATTAAAATAAATTATATTATTAATTAAAGTATGTTTTTAATTTAGTTTTTAATTTTTTGGTATTGTTTTATTATTATTCGAAATCTTATGAATTATTATTAAAATTAAAGTATATTATTAATTATATTATATAATTAATTTAATTTCTTTTTATGAAATTGTTTTATTTATTCGAAATAATTTGAGCTAATATTAAAATTAAAAAATATTTTATTGTTTATATTATTAATTAAATTAAATTATTTTGTTATTAATATAAAATTGAATTTTTATAACCACAATTTTTAAATAAATATATAACAAAATAACATTCTTATTCATAATGTCAAATTAATAGGAAATAAAATTAAGTTAAATTACCAATTTCAATATACAATAAAATTTATTTATTATTTATCATTCACAATGTCGTAGAAGCGGAAGGTGCAGTGTTCGAATCGTGAGTCATGTGCCTTGGAGTATAACATACTCCCCGCAATGATTCATTGCGGGGTATCTTTTAAAAAGTAAACTACCCGCAATGACTCATGGCGGGTGTCTTTTAAAAAGTAAAGTACCCGCAATGACTCATGGCGGATGCCTTTTAAAACAAATACCCTATCCACCTCACTCAGCCACCTTTCAAATGAAGATATAACACCCCACAATGATTCATTGCGGGGTACATAATCCCCACAATGTTTCATTGCGGGTATGAAATTTAGGTAAACTGTCACCGCTATGCTTCATTGCGGGGAAGATAATATTACTTTTTTTATTCAAAATATTTGAAAAAGTTCAATAAATTGTAAGAATTTATTCAACTTTAGCTAGAAAATATTAATACATGTGTTCTTATTAATATTTAAATAATTAAAGTGACATTTAATAATAATTTAGATATTTTTCTTTGATTTGTATTTGTTCGAGTATATTTGAAAAAACTACTTGTACATACGAGAATTGGAAAAAGTTAATAATTTGTCAAAAAATATTAAATTCTAGCAAAAAATACTAATTATATGTGTTCTTACTAATATTCAACCAATTTAAGTGATGTTTATTCATAATTTCGATATTTATCTTTGATTTGAATATGTTCGAGTACATTGAAAACACTACCAGTACAAAAAGAGAATTGGAAAAAGTGAATAATTTGTAATAAAATAATTCAACTTTAGCTACAAAAAGTTAATTAACCTTAAAAGAGCATGTGAGCTACATAGTTCAAACATGTGTTCGATATATTTAGGAAACAAGCAGTAGTATTCAAATAAGTAAAATTATTAGTATAACAAAATGACATAAAATAGTTAATAAGATAAAAATATATAGAAATTAGATAGAAAATTATTCATATATTGTACTAAGAAAAATCAAAATTTTCTCTTATTTCTAACCTTAACAATATATTTTTTTTTTGACAAACCTTAAAAATATTTTTAGTTTAATTAAAAAATGTTAATGATAACAATTTAATATAATAAACTCTACAAGGCATATGATATGTGAAGGAAGGGGTAAAAGGGTCCAGGGAAACATTGCGGGGATTTGTATACCCGCAATGATTCATTGCGGGGTCTTTCATACCCGTAATGTTTCATTGCGGGGTTGCAATATTTCATTGCGGGGAGCCTTTTTTTTAGCTGTAGGATCACAAAATGGAGGGACGTGATCTGGTGGCTGGAAACCGGACCCTATCCACCGGTGGCTGTGGACCGGTTTCCTTTTTAGAACACGTATTCTTTTCACATTTTAACTTGGGTACATTTTCGTAACATTAAAATTCTGAGTTAACCTTAGTCAACTTAATTAAAGATCGTATAATTGGAGCCCTAAGACAAGCCTAAATTCATTACACAATAATTCACTTCCTCCATTTCTTTATCATTGAATTTTTCATGCAAAAAAAAGATATGGACATCCAAAAATATTAAATCATTGATAAAAATATATTATAATTTAAATTTTAGATGATAAATTTTGAATTATATATTCTCTAACGTTCAAAAAACTAGTATATATAACGATATCATTTATAAATTAAAAATGTATAATAGTACTCCCTCCTTCCCATTTTAATTGTCCACTTTGTTCAAATCACACATATTAAGAAATATTAAATGTGATATGTTGTTACCATTGTCATGCATAGATTATACAAAAATAGTACTAAGTTTTCATTCATTATTGTTGAAAGTCAACATAATTTACATTGTAAATCATGAAAATTGTATGGGATAACAAATGCTAACATTGAAAGTTGTATAAATTTGTATTGGACAAAGAAGATGGACAAATAATATGGGAAATTTTTTCTTAACAAAGTGGACTATTAAAATGGGAAGGAGGGAGTATCATTTATTAAATCTAACAGTAGATCGAGTAGAGAGAGATATTATTATAATTCCTTAAAATTGTCTACATTTTATGTGATTCTTGAATGGTCACTCCTTCGAGTGGGTGTGAGTTGTGACATGAGCCACCTCATGTTCACGAGGTTAGATAGTACTATTATCACAATAACGTAGGGTATAAATAAATTTATAAAATCACATAGGTAAGAAGCTTCTTGACTTTTGAATTTAATTAATTTCATGGAAGAGTCACCCCGACCTCCATACTTTTGTTTTCTCTTTTTCTATTCGCGCGCTTCTGTGCAAGTTCAGCTAAATTGTCCGTTCGATCATTAAACCCCATAATTTAATTAGCTGGAATATTCGTTCATATATTAAGTTAATTTTTGTCTGCTGTAGTCTAGTAATATTAATGTAATATTAGACCAAAGTCAACATCCGAGACAAAGATAATGGGACGAACATTTAACAACCTTTTCCTGTTGTCCTTGATTACCAAAATACATTCTTTGTTTTTAGTTAAATTATAACATGAATACAATGACGCTTCGTGTACGTGATACTCCTCAAGGTTGGTTCGGCTTAGGTGATATGGGGTTTAGGTGATGTGAGGTTGGAATAAATTATGGATGGTTGGGGATTAAGGTGAATGAATTGTTTGATTTAAAGTACTATTGTAATAATATGAATTGAATGACACTCTTACAAACTTCTCGTACGCTCCTCTGAGTTCTGAAAACACGTATATACATATGTTGGAAGTTTGAGGCAATGATACGAAAATTAAAAAATTCAAACAAAATTCTTCTAATATGTCATTATATAGAGTATTTATAATATTATAGAATCACTAGCCAAAAATCTATATGTATTATAGAAAATAAAATTTAAATATAATATGTATAAATTTGATTATAGAAATTCCTTATCCATAAATCATAATCTTAAGCGATCAATCTCCATATATTAGCCAACCTCAGCAAACATGCAGAAAAGTCTCACAACATCTATTATAATATAACATATTATTTTTAAGATTTCGCGTCATATATTATTATGCTAAAATAACATATTTTATTTATAACAATTTGAAATATTAATAATATGAAATTTTTAAAATAGAATTCAACTAATATTAGCAATAACATGGTAGTAAAATGTATTGTAGTGGTAGCAAATTTTCTTATATTCAATTTAATCAACCATTCCTGGTCAACGAGATGCTTTCTCCAACCAAAATTGACATGGTAAAAGTAAAATTTATAAATAATATGTATAAATTTTACTAGTCCATTATGATACAAAAATGAAAATCTTTGTCAATTATTATAATTAAATTTCGTGTATATTTGACCAACCTCTAGAACTAGACCTAGAACAATATTCTACTTCATCTAATTTCATATTTAAAATAATATTTTTTTTTATTTATAACAACTTGGAAGAACAATTATATATCATTTTTAGATTATAGGTAGTATCATTGAATCAAAATGTAGGGGTGATCGCGGTGCGGGCGGTGCGGTTTTTCGCTAAAACCGCGAACCAAACCGCGCATGCGGTTTGGTTGAAAACTCAAACCACAACCGCACCACGCTAGCATAAAAACCGCGTAAACCGCACCACAAAAATGCGGTGTGGTGCGGTGCGGTTTGTGCGGTTTGTATGCTTAAGAATAAATATTTTAGTTGAAGTTCGAAATAAAATTTAAATATACAATAATTAAAATCTTTTCTTGTAATGAATTTATATGATATTTATCATTTTAAAACTACAACAACTAATAAAAAACACAAACAAAAGTGTAAATATGATAATAAATATGAGTACTAACTACAAAGAGACATATTATAATAATATAATCATTTCATACAAATTTGGTATAATAGTAATGCGAGATTGATAAAATAATATTTAACTATTATTTGAAGATATTTAACAAATATATATATAACATAATTATAAATAATATATATGTATTTAATATATTTTTATTTGATAATCACTAATATATATATACACATATATATATTATAATATCGCGGTGCGGTGCGGTTTGAACCGCACTACTAATATGTCAAACCGCAACCCGCACCGCACCGCGCGGTTTGTGAAAAATTCAAACCGCAACCGCACCACAAAAATTAAAAACCGCGTTTTGTGGTGCGGTTTGGTGCGGTGTGGGCGGTTTATGCGGTTTGGGCGGTTTTCTGATCACCCCTATCAAAATGTCTTATATAATTTATATTGTATTACATGTCCAATTTAACCAACTATTTTTACAGAACTCAACATGTTAGACATATCTCTTTCGTTAGAATTAAGTTAGTATCTAACATATATCGTTTTTGAAAATACTAAATATTTAATTTTAGAAAGAAAATATCATATAAATATTAAAATTCTTGAAATAAAGGATTATTTTTGCAAAATAAAGACGACACAAACACCTTCTATATACTACCACGCTAATTATGTTTATTATAAGTTGCCTGTATCATATTGTATTATCCTTTTTAAAAATTAATTTCACAATACATAAATAAAATTTAGTTTCAAACTTTTTATGCCTAACTCCGTAAAATCATACTTCTACCATCTAGGAGTAGTACTGCTAGGTACACAAAATTTTGTCTAACATCGACGCATTTTCATTGAAATTGTTGATATAAATACAGAACACATAAAATTACACAATAATATATCCTAAGCATTTTTTTTTTTACGTAGGAACCCGCAACCGCTACTGGGTAAACCCACGAGCTCACGAATAGCCTATATATGTACCTACAATATATACACACCGTAAAATGCAATTAGTAGCCAATTTGATATTACAAGTGTCTCGCTTTCATCTCAGCTAGTGTATAAAAAATTCATCAAACACCTAGACCTACAAGTCTTTTCCCCCACCTCAATATATACCAAAGCTCATCATGAAGTTGCGCAACTTTGAACTTCAAGGAAGATTTAAATCAACATCATCTGTTACACCGTCACACTCACTCTCTTTCACAAATCGCAACCTTAAACATTCATATTTTTCTTTCGCGTATAAAATACTTGGCATGCATGTTTCCTATGTATGTGTCGTCTCTTCACACTCTGGTGCTTGCATAAATTAGCATAAACTTGCCACGAATTCTGAGAACAATTCGTTCTAGCTTCACCAATTACTTCTTCCTACTTCTGCTTAAACAAAAAGAGAGAGAGGGAGAGAGTGGGGGAGAGAGAGAGGGAGGGAGGGAGTGGGAGAGAGAGAGAGTGGGTGGGAGAGAGTGGGGGAGAGAGAGAGATATATATCAAACCAAAGACTTGTTACTGCGTTACCATTTGCAGTTTGCCGCATCTGCTGTATATAAAGGTAAATATCTATGGTCCAACTTTGTTCATACAAGTACATGTATCAGCGTATGCATGGCCGTAAATTTCAAGAATATTTTCTCACTTTATTTTGTTTCTTGATCAGCTAAATTATTACAATGAGGATATCATTTTCCGCTTGCAAACAAGCCCAGCCCCTGGTGAACTTTCGCGGGGATGTCCTAAACATGGACGCCTTCATGCCATGGCTCAAAAAGGACAAAGTCATAATCCTGATGGGAGCAACAGGGACCGGGAAATCAAAACTCTCAATCGACCTCGCAACTCATTTCCCCGCCGAGATCATCAATTCCGATAAAATTCAAGTCTACCAAGGCCTAGATATCGTCACCAACAAAGTTACCAAAGAGGAATGTCGCGGCGTGCCGCACCATTTACTAGGCGTAATCAGTCCGGACTCCGATTTTACCGCAACAGATTTTCGGCACCACGCGTCCATAGCGGTCGAGTCCATAGTGCAACGCGACCGCCTCCCTATCATAGCCGGCGGCTCCAATTCCTTCATCAAGGCTCTTGTAAACGACGAATTTAGATCAAGGTACGCTTGTTGTTTTCTCTGGGTTGATGTGTCACTCCCCGTTCTCCACTCATTCGTATCGAATCGCGTTGATAGAATGGTGGAATCGGGGCTAATAGACGAGGTGAGGCAGTTTTTTGATCCGGATTCGGATAATTATACGCGAGGATTGAGACGTGCAATAGGATTGCCAGAAATGGACCGGTTTTTTCGAGCTGAACCGAATGTGGATGATGAAACTAGAGTTGCTCTACTTGATATGGCGATTGATAAAATAAAAGGCAATACTTGTAGATTGGCTACGTACCAATTGAAAAATATTCGGACGCTACAAAAACAAATGGAGTGGCACTTGCACCATTTGGATGCTACTGAGGCTTTTTTAAAGCGCGGCCAAGGATCCAATGACGCGTGGGAGAGGCTGGTGGCGCGGCCTAGTAAAGCAATTGTTGAAAGTTTTCTCAATGAAGAAGATTCTGCCGCAACTCCTTCGGTGAAAATTACTGCCGCCTCACTTCTCGGAGCTGGTTCCGCTATTGCAACGACCACCTCTACGGTTGTGGCAGCAAGTCGCTGAGCAATTAACGTCAGTTAATTATTGAAGTGGTTAACAGTTTATTCTCTGTTGATCGAGGTAAAAAAGTGAATTGCTACTTGGAAAAATAAAAAAGGATAAACTCCTTCTGCATTGGCATAAAAAACTGTACAAAAATGAGTGACACGGGTGGAGTACAGACCTAAACTGTGGTATCCAAAGGGGTTGCTTTCAGGTGGTTAAGTTTTGTGTCCGTACAGGTGAAAATCATTTTAGTAATCCGTGCAGGGGTGGGTTTAAACTTTAATGTAATGAAAAGAGTACAAAAAAGTATTCTTGGGCGCTCCATTTTGCGGGTAGAGTTATTCGAGTTGTGTGGGGCCTTGTCAAATGACATCCGGTCCTTGTCATTCAGAATTCAGATGTAGGGAGAGTGCGTGTGGGCTTTTTCTGGATTTGTGGTGTGCCATGCATCATTTCAGTTTTGATAGAGCTGGACGTAAATATTCTTGTGATGTTGTGAATTGACAAATCCATCTTTTCATTGTGACAAATGTACTTGTGTGTTTGTTTTATGCATGAATATGTGCCGGGACTTGAAAGATCGCATCTAGTATTTGTATGCATCAACATGTTCATGTGCTTATCACTACTAATTATGTACTAATTAATTGTTCAGTTTCATCGCACAAAGTATATTTTGTAACTTGCAGGAGTGAGTTAGAAACACTGACAGGTTGAGAAATAATGTATATTTTGATTATGAGACCGTTTGGGTGAACTTAAAATAAGTGCTTCTTGCTTAAAATATAAAAGTGGAGTAGAAGTTAGAAGCAAGTTAAGACTTATAAGTGATTAAAGTGCTTGGAAAAGAAGTAGAAATCCTGAAACAAAAGTTAGCATTCCAAGCTTTTTATAAGTGTTTCTTGACTTTTTACACAAACGGTACGAATAAGTGCTTATAATTTATAAACCAGAAGCTGGGCTTTTAAACTCTAAACAATCACCACCTATAAATCATACTCACAGGTTCATCTATTTTTTGACAAACCATCCCCCTCCTATAAATTCTTATAATCATATATTTAGTAGTTTTTAACAAACCATCCACTACCTATGATCTTGTATAATCATATATTTAGTAGCTATCTAGGTGTGATTAATTTAAAATTTGAAAAAAAAATGTGTTTTGTGTACATCTATATTCTGAACTTTACACACCACTTGTAATATTATATATCTAAAATCAATACTTGCTGCCTCTTCAAAATTTCACATAGTTTGTGTATTTTCATCTGGTGTTGCTAATAATGTTGTGTTAAAATACTAATAAACAGGTTTTAAAATGTATTTTATGTATCTGCACTTTGAATTTCATAACACTTCGTAATATTGTTGTATTCTGTTTTGCTATCGTCTATTTATATTTGAACTTATTATCCTTAATATATAGCATCTGACGAAAGTATACTAAAAAATCTTGAAGTGAAATATTGTAATAAAGAATTTCAAAGTATTGCAATCGTTGTAAAATTAAAACATAGATACATAAAATGCACTTTTCTGCGTAAATTACCATGTGATACCAGACTAAAGTTCCGTGTGAATCTTTAGGGAACCCCGTGTGAATCAGTATGGCTCTTTACAGCTAGTGCTAAATGTATACGATTCTCACTATACAACTTAATGTTCTCCTTTTGTCCAATTCTTTCCAATTTATTCCTGATTCGACGAGAGTACGTACCTTAGCGAGAACTAAAAACATAATAGCATCTCCAATGGTGCTCCAAAATCATTCCTTAAAGTATAATAAAAAATGTGGCTCTTAGGAAGTTAATACATCGGAAAACGTGAGAACTCCAATGCTACTCTTTATAGTTAGCTCCTAATTCACATTTTATATTTATTTTATATAAATGGGAGGAAAAAGTTAAATAAAAGAGAGAGAAGATTGGAAAGAAAATAATATTATATTGAGTTAAGAGCTACTAGATGCTCTTTAAAAGAAAAGAGAGAGAGTAACCTCCTAAATTTTTAAAAAGTATCTAGGAGCCCATTGGAGCACTAGATTTTGATTTGCTCCTAAAATTTGGACTTAGGAGCTTGTTTAGGAGCCCATTGGAGCACTAGATTTTGATTTGCTCCTAAAATTTGGACTTAAGAGAACTAGATTAACACAGTATCCTCATGCATGCATGCATAGCTTACACAAAAGAGTTTGGAAGAGTCCTTCAAAGTTCATAGTCTAATACACTGCAGTCTCTCTTTAGAAACATGCAAGTCTTGATTCTCTCAAAGAGTTCTCCATTAAAAGACTAATTATTCATTCCATCACGATTGTGTATTAAATTGAAAAAAAATTGGAATCTATGGATAAAGGAACATAGTTCACTCAAGTGAGAAGAGTTGTATCTCCCCACTGACCTCTTTAAGCTAAATGATCCTAATCATATATTATATTATACTAATAAGAGGTTATGAAAGATGCCCACCAAGTGAAATCAAAGGCCTTGATAAAAAGTGTACATATAGGCCTTGATAAAAAGTGTACATATATATGTATGAAAGAGATTTTTTGTTCTCACACTTTCACATAATTCCACAAAGGAATAGTCAAATCAATCTTTTGTACAAGTAGCTTATTCGAAAAGAGAAAAAGAAGAAATGAGTTCTAATGTTCATGTGTGTATTGTCTCTGTCAAGAAATATTTTTATATATGAGAGACTCATGGCTTGATATTCCAATTACTTTTCAAAATGTAGATAATTATTTTATTCATCATGCCCCTTTGTTAAGAAATATCTTTTAGTTAAGTATATTATCATTTAGACATAGCATATGTTTCCTTTTCTTCACCAAAATATAATATCTTGTACTCAGGACTTTTTAATATGAGTTATAGACTACTTTCAAAAAAAAAAAATATGAGTCATAGACTAATTAATACCTAGACTCAATGTCGTAAAAACGGAAATCTGACTTAATCAGTTAATACACAAAAATGTCGGTGTATAATTTTTTTGAATATATATTACACATAATATGTATTATTATGCATAAAATTATTTATAATTACTTTTACTAATAAAATAGATATTGATATAAATCAATACCATTGAATTTCCTTTGTCCTTGTTATATTGGGAATATAAATTTATAACTCAAATATTAATTTATTATGTATTATTAATTAATTTAATATTAATTCATCATGACTTTTTAATTAGTTGTTTACTAATTAATGGAGATTCTACCATACAAGTTTCAATTATAAAATTATCTACCAGATTAAGATGTTCTTTATTTAAAGAATGTAGAAATAATATATGGGCCTAGAAGTATAAAGTAACCACCAAATCGAGTTGCACCCATTCTTTGGATCAAGGCTTGCTATAATAATCTACTAAGTGAGAATTTTTATTCAGAGAAATCCCGGATCAGTGATAAGGATAATCCTAAACTATATCCTATTTTCCAGAAACGAAAAAAAAGGCCCAGAAGGTAAAAGAAGATAAGTGCAGAGACTGCTGTTCTAACAAATGGAATGATCTATGGGTCAGGTGACAAATCTCCTCCCTTTTATGTTTGGGCCACTTTATTGTTTTATACTAAATTTTTTTGTTAGTCCCACTGATTTTAAGTTTTCTGGGCTTGTGGGTTTTGGTTTCTCAAAAGAAAGAGTGTTGTGGCTTGTGGGTCATGGACTGCGTTTGAGGATGGCTCTCATATAAACCCAGTAGAGTGGATCTAATGGGCTGTGGCAAACGAACTAACATTTGGGCTTTCAATCTGCACAAGAAAATAAAATAGAATGTGAAAATGGGAAAGAGTTTTATTGTTGGAGCCAAGAGACTCTCCCTCCTGCAGTAATTTCTTTTTTGAGGATACGAAATGCTACGATAAAATTTCGACATAAAATATCATTTATTTAAATTTACATATACGAAATAAAATGCCAGATTTACATGAGTATCAATCGATAAGGATGAACATGAAAAGCTGTGCGCTTTGGCACAATATGAGTGCATATGTAATCATCTACGCAAGAACTCGTTTTCAAGTTGTGTAGCATCAGTCCATTCTGATCAAGAATATCCATTCAAAACGAAAAATCTCAATATTTAATTCGAACCTCTTAAATCCAAGCACGAGAAAAACTAACTACAATAATAATTAATTTGATCGAAAAAAATACCTGTTATAGATGGTTATCAGTTTCATATTTCAAAATCTTGAAATCCCGAGATCTCGAAATATCATCTTCGCTTTATTCACGAGGATTAACAACATTTTAGTAACGTTTCCGCAACTCCCGAAAAAAAAACCCAAAGGGGCCTACAGAAAGCGATGCACACCACGGCACAACACGTGTATTTACACACTCCTGATATATCCATAATAAAATATACTCATAATATACAACACACACAGTCACACACCGGACCGGAGAAACACTGTTACACAAACATCTACACACAAATTATAGATTATATACATACAGAGATGAAGAAGCTGACGAATTGGCTGTTGATAATGGCGATGAGGCCGAGACTGACCGGAGAGGAGTCGTCGTCGATAGAATTCGGGACGTTTTTGTGGTACGTGTACGCCGGAGTTTCGTGTGCGCTTGTTCTGTTCGCCGGAATAATGTCGGGGCTTACCTTGGGATTGATGTCGCTCGGTCTCGTCGAGCTCGAGATTCTCCAGCGGAGCGGTTCTCCCAAGGAGAAACAACAAGCTGGTAGTTTTTTTATTCAATTCTGCTTAATTTGTGCGTGTTTTTGAAATTTTGAGTTTGTTAGTGTGAATTGTTGTTGTGTATGTATGTGTGATTGTTTTCTGATTGATTGATTATGACTTGTGGAGTATTGAAGTGGTGTTTGATGTGAAATGGATTGTTGAATGTGTGAGCTTGCGATGTTTGGTTTCGAGACTAGTTTGTTGGATTAGTAAATTTGATAGTTGGAATTAGGCTGTGTAGAAATGAAATTTTATGTGGCGAGATAACTGGATCATATGTATGTTGCGGTGAATGGCTTTGAGTATGTTAGTATATTCTGTGTACTTGATTTTTTGTTGATTCGGTATGGTATGCCAATGATCACTTTTCGTGAATTGGTTAGCTATGATTTGTAAGGAATTCTTTATATCTGTGTTTGATGAAACAGGATCATGAGTTAGTATACGATTTTAGGAAGAAAACACTGCTCTTTAGTAGATGGATTTGAGTATGTTAGTATATTCTGTGTACTTGATTTCTTGTTGATTCAGTATGGTATGCCAATTATCACTTTTCTTGAATTGGTTAGCTATGATTTGTAAGGAATTCTTTTTTATCTGTGTTTGATGAAACAGGATCATGAGTTAGTATCCGATTTTAAGGAGAAAACACTGCTTTTTAGTAAATGGCTTTCTGTATGTTAGTATTCTGTGTACTTGATTTTTTTGTTGATTCTGTATGGTATGCCCAATTATCACTTTCCGTGAATTGGTCAGCTATGATTTGCAAGGAATTCTTTTATCAGTGTTTGATGAAACAGGATCATGAGTTAGTATAAAAACAGTGATTTTCATTTTAGAGCGGTTCTGTCACTAGCATGCGAATATGATTGCATTAGAGTTGATTAATATTTTTTTGGGGGCATTGCTCTTTGCAGCGGTAATCCTTCCAGTTGTTCAGAAGCAGCACCAGCTACTTGTGACGTTGCTCCTCTGTAATGCTGCAGCCATGGAGGTCTGAGATAATGGCATCTTCACTTTTTAGTTGATATCTTTTTGGAAAAAATTGATATCTTTTCTACATGGCATAACTCTGTTGTTTCTCTATTTGATTATGTAAATGAGTATAATAGAGTTGAGATATGTGTTTTGCGGTTATTTATACATACCAATTGATTCTGAATTATGGAATTAGTGAAAGTGAAAAGGTGTAAAACAAAGTTTGCTGGAGGAAGTGCTTACATGAAAATACATTTCAACAAGTAGTCAAAATCTTTCAAACAAGTGATTTCAGTTGCCCGAGAAACAATGAAGCTGAATTTGTAATAAGATTGGTTAATTTCAAACAGATATAGGACAACATAATAAATTCATATGAAAGGTTTTCCTTTTCTCCTCTGATGAGAAATTATTATTTATTAAGGTTTTAGGCTGTGACACAGGAATTGATAGAATTGAATAGAATGTTAGCGAAGTTGCATAAATGGTTCGACCGCGCAATGCGCAAATGCCACTTACAAATTTGGTGCGCTGGCACTTAAATACAGTTGTCCTCGAGTTGACGCACTTGGATAAAAAATAGCAAATGCAAACATACCTACGTGGAAAGAAAAGTATCTCCAGATGTAACTTTTCTTCTACGGACATTAAACATGTCCTAGTTTATTGTTGGCATGAATTTTGTACGCATGCTTAAAATTTTCATTTGTTATTAGACTATATATTCTTATCTACATCGAAATAGATATTTGTACAAACACTATGCTGATGTATTTCTCATTGTTTTACGAAATACAGGCCTTGCCTCTATATCTGGATAAGATTTTCAATCAGGTTGTGGCGATCTTGCTCTCTGTAACTTTTGTTCTATTCTTTGGAGAGGTAAATTACTATATTCATTGTATATTGTACAAGAGATTAATCGTTGTGGTTCTGTATACAGATAGAGCTTGAATTTGTTTGTAAATTCTACTTGTCAGGTTATTCCTCAGGCAATTTGTACTAGATATGGACTTGCTGTAGGTTCTAACCTTGTTTGGCTCGTGCGCTTTTTGATGATAATTTGCTATCCAATTTCTTACCCTATTGGGAAGGTAACGGGTCAATTATGCGGGAGTTTCTTTCCTTGCTTGTTCAATGGTTATTCTGTGCTATGTGCTATAAGAAAAGGAAATAAAATTAGACTTTTTAGTAACCTAATAAACTCTTTATTGCCAGGTTGAGTTGATTTTCTTGGTCTGGTTTTTAATATATAGTTCTACTTTACAAACTGATAAGGGAGTTCTTAAATTTAACTAAGCCGCGATCTTGTTCCAGATTCTTGATTGGGTCTTAGGACACAATGAAGCACTATTTCGGCGAGCTCAATTAAAAGCCCTTGTTTCTATCCACAGTAAAGATGTAAGTACATCTTTTTAATTAAAGTTGTACATGTATCGAAATTCAAAAAATGTATATTATGATCAACGAATTGTATATTCCTCAAGTAGGCTTTAAGTGCTATTTTTTCTTCATGCCCTAATATGCTATTTACGAAAATTCAGGAAGGGAAAGGAGGTGAGCTTACACATGATGAAACAACGATTATTAGCGGTGCACTAGACTTAACTGAGAAGGTAATCGTCACCTTGACTTCTCCTATTAGATTCTGGCCAGTTTTTCTCTAAAAGGTAGACAGAGGCTGATTGCTACATTATCCCAGCACTTCGAATGAACAAATTTTCCATTGAACTTTGGGCTTTTCATTTTGATGTAAATCTTAGTTCTTGATAAAAGGGCACATCTGCAATGTGTTGCATACTTCTAGTATTAATTTTTCATGTTTGTGACAGACTGCTCAGGAAGCGATGACACCAATTGAGTCAACATTTTCTTTGGATGTCAATTCAAAACTGGACTGGTATGTGTATTTACTTGACAAATTGATAGAATACTGTGTGTTGTGTCTTGTGGCTGTGAAAACCTGGGTGTGTTTAGTCAAACTGATCAACATATCTGCAGTTTATGTGTCTACTATTTCTTTGTATGTCATGATCACTGAAGTTTAAGGTTTTCATCATAATGATTAATGTATCTGTGTTCTTTTTATTAACAAGTGCTGCATCTTTGGTGTGGGAAATTGAGCAGCTGATTATTGTGATTTTATGTTCACTTATCAACTTGATATAACAGGGAGGCAATGGGAAAAATTCTTGCTAGGGGTCACAGCCGTGTTCCTGTATATTCTGGAAACCCGAAGAACATAATTGGTCTTCTACTGGTATGTGTATATCCTAAAAAGAGGAAAATTGTAGTGAGTGTGCGAACAGTCCTTCAAATTATATCATTCTTCATATGCAATAGTGATACATCTATACGATAAGGATAGGCTTTTGCTTCTCATTGGAGAGAGAAAAAAAAGTTCTGAAAAAAATTACAATGTAATTTAGGGTTTTGGACTTGTCTTTCGACTCGAATTTACTTCTCTAGTCCCCTCTTTTCATGAGATACCTCCATATTTCACCAGATTATCGAGTTCAGTTTTTTCTCCATTCTGGCTCTAGGTCTTTCTTATTGTTCCTGTAGATGAATGTGCCATATATATTTAACTATATATATAGAGGGAAAAAGAGGATTCAAATGCGTGTATAAATAGGAATAGTTATTTATGTGATCTTTAAGTCTGTTTTAGTAATTTACGGGTGTCTTTCAGGATGAATCTAAATTTGTGACTCAGTATATTGCATTCTCATCAATTACGACATTTTCTAATCTTTCCATGACATATGTATCAGGTGAAAAGTCTTCTAACAGTGAGGGCAGAAACTGAGACCCCTGTCAGTGCTGTTTCTATCCGAAGGATACCACGGTTAGATCACTTGATCTTGATTGTATCATGCTTATGTTCTTTTTGTTTATCAGTGATCAAGATTTATACATTCTGATCATTTGCCAGGGTTCCTGCGAATATGCCTCTATATGACATACTGAATGAATTTCAAAAGGGTAGCAGTCATATGGCAGCTGTTGTAAAATCCAAAAAAAACATGAAACCTCCATCAGTGGATGAAGATAAAATAATGGATGTAACAATAACTGAAGAGAGTTCTCAGTCAAGTTCCTTGCTGTCTAAGCGGGAGAAGTTGGATAGCGTTATTGTTGATATTGAGAAAGCTCCAACTGGTGCTAATGGTAACTTGCAGATTGCTGTAAATAGCGATACAAATAATACTGGGAACACTAATTTGATAGAGGAGGTTGAGGATGGAGAAGTTATCGGAATCATCACTTTAGAAGATGTATTTGAAGAACTTCTGCAGGTATTCTTCATGATTTATATTCTTCCCCCTTCCTCAAGCTCTTTGCTTCATAAGGTCATACAGTGCCAGCGGCTAGCACATCTTAATTCTTATATATTATTTTTTTAAATGCAGGAGGAGATAGTAGATGAGACAGATGAATATGTTGATGTACATAAAAGGTAATTGGATTACTTCGAATTGCAAAATTACTTAATCTGAAAAGATCTGATGTTGACATTGTTAATTCTATTAAAGCATATAGATATTTGAACTTTGATGCAATATCTCTAATTCTCTATCTGTAGGATACGCGTCGCTGCTGCTGCAGCTGCTTCTTCAGTGGCACGTGCCCCATCAATTCGAAAAATGAATGCCTTAAAAGGAGCTGTAAGTATAGATTATTGCATTAAATTGATTTCCTAAACTTGAATACAACTGCGAAGATGTTTGACTTTTTTAGAATACTGCCTTATATCATTACTTGCACAAAAGATAGCACTATAAAGCTCTTAATCAGTCCAGTATTTGATATTTAACATGATACATTAAATTTTATATTACTCAATTGATATAGTGTTATCCTTTTGGCTCACTCTTCATCTCCATCCTTTAGTCGTAGAATGTATCATCCTCGGTGAATTCATTTTTTCTGTACTGTTATGTTCCTTAAAATCTGTAAGTGCTAATATTGTATTTCATCTATTGCCATTATGATCTGTGGCAGAACCTGGAATTACTGGGAATTTTGATTTGTGTGCATAAGCATAGTTGCAAAGATTCTTCATTATAATTTTGGGTGAAATGAACCTAACTGAACTTGATGTCCATTGTTTTGCAATTTTTTTCCTAAATGGTTGTGTGTTGTACTGTGGTTAGATGTAACCTGAATTTTGTGTTTCTTTTAGGGAGGCCAAAGTAGGAAAGGGATGACTCCAGGGAAGGTAAATGAAGACAACTCAAATTCAACAGGGATACAAGGAAGTCTAGCTGAGCCTCTGCTTGGTAAGAAACAATGAGAATTGTGTCGGAGTTTAGGTTGCAGGATGAGTTCTTGGAGGGAAATGGTTCATAGTTTCATAGTTGGGTGACTTGGGTCATAGTTTCTGTAGACTAAGTTTAAGTTCTTCAAACATGGATGTTGTTGCCCTCGTGATGTTAAGTTTATAATGGCTGCTTTCTATGTGCTCTTGCAGTTGGGGTGATTACTACTCATTGATGTAGTTGCATCTTGAACCCAACTACAAGAGTTCTTAGGTTCATTATAAAGTACCAGTGTATGTTTGATGTATGAAGAATGTAGTACCTAAGGACATGGGTTTTTTTTTTTTTTGGTAACAAATGATATATCAGTATCATTTGTTTTCCAGATCACTATAGGATGAAAGAAGCTTACTTTTTTTTTATCTATGTTAGTTTTCCCTCTTTAAATACAGTGTTGTTCTTGCTCCCCTGTAATTTTTGCCGAAATGTAATAGTCATCGTTATTCTTCATACACTATGTATGAAGATACAACCCTAGATAGGCTATGGCAATCACTCATCGTTATTCTTTGTACATAGTGTATGAAAATACCACCCTAGATCGACTGTAGCAATCACTTTTGCTGTGAGTGAATACATACTTATAGAATGCCGTAGGTCGAAAGTTCTACTGAAGCAAGCTACTTAAATGAAAAACCATATTCACTCCTACGAACCCAGATTATTGAATTTTGTAAGTGGCTCTTTATAAAATTGAATTTAGGTACTCGGGAGGGAGGTGTTTTTTCCGTGTGTCCATAGGCAACTACAAAAATCAGTAACATAGATTGATATTATGCTTTTTAAAATAGTTATGTTACTAAAGTATTTCCCATTTAGCTAATGATCCTGAGTTTGCTTTACTTTGCAAAAACATCCAAGTGTCATGGGATCAGGCAATAATACCGAGTCCGGTGTATAAAAAACCCAGAGAACAGGGACCTGAACAGGGACTTGTCTATACTTTGTTACGCTACGCTCAAAGCTTGCCAGATTATCTGGCATGGGGTACGTGTACTAGTCTGCTGTTTGATTTAAACTTGATGACACAACTCTGTATCATACTCTTTTGGTGGCATTTATAAAAAGCTCTCTGTAGATGTGGGTACATGTGCGAACATTGATTTGCAAAATTATGCATTCATATGTGATCATCTTTTGGGTAAATTGACTTGGAGAATTTATTTCATGAAATTGAATTAGAGTTATCGGGATAACATACGTATTGTACTAGTTGATTTATAATGTAGTCTGTATTTACATGTGAATTGGAAAATTCTGTATACTGTATTTACTAAACTGGATCCATGTGTTCTGTTTTCTGAGGAAAAAGGAAACGTCAATAAGAGATATATGAAGTGAATTATATGTGAATTACTACAGACCTCATTCCACATATTATTTCGGCCAACATGTATTACTACAAGTAAATACTTCTGTAAATACATATTTATGGAGAAACCCATCCAACTGTTCACCTCTTCTTTTTCATCTCTTTTTGGCATATTGATCACATCCTCATATTTAGGACGGTCCTTTTCAGAAGTATTCTATTTTTCATTTAGTTTTGATTTTGGGTTGAAACTCGAAAGAACTTGTAATTTTTGTAACCACAAGAAATTTCTAGGCACACTGGCCGTTGTTTCCTCACTCAGATCATAATTAAACCCCGTAAAATGTATATGTTTGCAACATATTTTATGAAAATTACCATCTCGGAAGAAAACTATGTATTTAGAGTAACTCCAGCCGCTTCCCTATTTGGAGTCTTAAATCAAAATATAAGGAATATGAGAAAATAATCCACAACAGTATCTTAGTGATTCAGGGAATCACTAAGATCCAATAGTCATGTTATCTTTAGGTAACCTCATTCCTCTCCTAAATCTTATTTTATAATAAATTTTGAATACAAACATGTTCTCTCTTCAACTATTGCAATAATGGTAACTTTTAACAATAAAATAATATATAAGTAATGAATATAAGAGCAAGTCCAAGAGTGTCTTAGAGGATGCCCTATATAAATAATAAAATATAATGTCCTAGTAGTTTAGGACATCACTTTTATAAATTCACTCCAACAAAAAGCCTTATCCACAAGCCCTATTATTAAAATATTAATATTTTGAATGAAAAAGTAGAGAGAAAAGTAGTGGGGAGAGAGAGAATGATAATATTTTATTATTAAAAGTGAAATGAGGCTCAAGTAGGTGAGCCCTAAAAATAGGGCTGAAGTAAGTTGTCCTAGTGATTTAAGGCATCACTAGGACACTGTTGGAGCAATGTTTTCAATCAAATGCCTCAAATTATGACTTAGGACATCATTTGAGGCAGCTGTTGGACTTGCTCTAAGGAATATTGCTGGAGGTGAGAATAGCTATTATTATCTTAAGTCACTAGGAGCCAATATTTTATATTATATTTAAGGAATGAGCTAAGATGCTGCTGGAAATACTCTTAGTAAGTGAAATATATTCTATATAAAATATTATTTGCCAAGGGAATTTTAATGTTGGTTTTGCGCAATATACATAATTTCGAATATTTTTGATAAAATAATACTTCATTGTCCCATTTTGTATGAAGCAATTTATTGAGTGTCCCAAAAAAATACCCTTTCATATGACATCTATTTAACCAAACATTCATAAAAAATATTTCAAATCTTTTCTAACTAAAAACAAGTATATGTATTTCAGGTCTTTTTCTCAAATATTAATGTAAAATGGAATAACAGCTTTATAAATAAAAACTATTTCATAAATAATATAATTATTTATTATGAACTAACGAGAATACATGAATTAAAAAGTATAATTAAAAAATCAAAATCAGTTAAATTAAATTTCAACATTCATAAATAATTGGGTTCCTTAGAATATCATATTCCTTAGAGTCCTTGGAGTCCCTGCTAATCACCGTTAGATATAATTTTAATCCTACAGTTCATATATAAGATGGAGTTACTAATTTTTAAAACAAAAAAATTGTATAATTTTTTAAACCAAGCGTGAGTATTTCACTGCTACCAACAAGAAAACTAAGTGGGCAATTATGATTTTCAAATTAATGAACGTGGATGATATTCTCGACATTGCAAAGCAAAACGATTTAGTTAGGCGAAGCTATAGTCATCTTCTCGAGCAAGACATCACCATCGGTGAGCGAGGACATGCTATCACCTTCAATTGCACGATAAAATTCTTTTTTTTTGCGCTGCCAAATCCTTAGATGTATGTTGTTGCAGGAATCACGTGGCTGATATCCTGCAACTTGTTTGATCCTGCAACACAGATATCATTTTGACGTTGCAAAGCAGATTAGTTTGGTTGGGCGAAACTATAGTTCATATTCTGGAGCAGGTGAGCTAAGGTTTGCTATCATCTTCAATTGCACGACAAAATTAATTTTTTTGTGCTACCAATCCAAAGAGGTATATTTTTGTAAGAACTCGAAAACAAATGAAGAAATAATTGAAAAGGTGCAGAACATAAGCAAGATATCTTCATTATTAGACATGTTGTTCGTATCTTACAGAGAACGCCGTTGCAGAACAAACAGAGAATCAAATAACTCACTGACAAAAAGGTTGCAGAACAAATGACAGGATAATATCTATCCCACAAACTCAACAACAAAATAAATTGACGCCACAATCGTGGAAGAGATAAGTGAGCGCTCAATTTGTAAACATAATGTAGTTAATGATTTAAATTTTATAAAATTCTAATTAAACTACAACCATTAGATGAGAGTAAAAAGAAGGATCATGATTGGGACTCCGAGAACTCCAAATAAAATAAGACTACAGATAACTTTTGTCAATAAAATAAATATTATATTAAAAATATGATAAATTTGACTTTTACGCCATTTTGGCCTTTTGGGTGAAATTTGCCATTAAAATGGGCCGGAGACCTTAGCAAATCACCCAAAAGCCCAAAATAATACACTTCCTCACCAAGCCCCACCCTATATATTCACCGCTAACCAATTTCTAGGGTTTTAGAGCTTCAAAACAGAGGGTGAGCAAAGCGGCGCTAACAAAATGGTGAAGTTTCTCAAGCCCAACAAAGCCGTCATCGTCCTCAACGGCCGTTTCGCCGGCCGGAAAGCCGTGATCATCCGCGCCTTCGACGAAGGCACTCGTGACCGCCCCTACGGCCACTGCCTCGTCGCCGGCATCTCAAAGTACCCGAAGAAGGTCATCCGCAAGGACTCCGCGAAAAAGACGGCGAAAAAGTCGCGCGTGAAGGCGTTCATCAAGCTGGTGAACTACAACCACATCATGCCGACGAGGTACACTCTGGACGTGGATCTGAAGGATGTGGTGACGGCGGATTGTCTTCAGTCGAGGGATAAGAAGGTGACGGCGGCCAAGGCCACCAAGGCGAAGCTCGAGGAGAGGTTCAAGACCGGGAAAAACCGCTGGTTCTTTACGAAGCTTAGGTTTTAAATTTCAATTTGTGTTGGATTATAAGTTTTATTGGATGATGACGTGTAATGTTTTGGATTCAAATGTTGCTGGAGTTTCGGATTCGTGATATGCTAATTTAGATATGTTTTTGATTACTTGTTATTAGTAATGCGGAATTGGTTCACGATTAAGTTGTATCTGTGTTTTTCGTATCGAATGATTCTATCTATTTAAATGCATAGTAATGTATTAGGTGCTGGTGTTTAAATGTAGCTAATTGTGATCTGGGAGGTGGATCTGTTTGCATCAGGAACCCTCTATTCTTTTCTGGTATAGGCAAGGGGCAGCTTTCTTTTTTGTTAGTTGTCTGTTATTAATGCTAGACTTGTTTTTCATGTTATATAAATTATCAGTTTTATGTAATTGTCATTTTGCTTGCATTGAGTTGAGAATTGAAATGAGGTGAGGATAATGAGAGATTTTGAATAATGTATGAGGTGCTGTGATGATTTTGCTTGTTCCTGAGTTGATCATAAATAACGAGTGATTGATTCTGGCTAAAATATGGAGTTCTATTTTTTTTCCGGAAGGGAATGTGAAGAATAAACTGGCTAGAGTAAAAATTATGGTCAATTTTGTTTTTTATGTTGGGTTCTTGAAAGTTGTAAACGAATGCAAAGAAGATTAGAGTTGGATGAGAAAACTAATTGAGCTAGAGTAAACTAATTAGTTTGATGATTTCTATGACAAGAAAGAAATAACACAGTGTAAACTATATGACATGACAAGTCTATACTTGTTGTAAAGAGGTTGAAGAAAAACTGAGAAACATTTGTAGATTGATGGGATTAAATTTGTGTAATCAAACTAAAGAATGTATTATTGCACATACAGTAATTGTTGGCAGATGTGGTTTGTATTCTGTTTGGCTATTGCATCATTTTAACACTTCCAGATTGAAGTCATGTCAACAGGAGAAATTAAATTTAAATGTTTACAAGGCAATAGCCCCATTGTAAATGTGAGTGATTGACGTTCAATCTGTTTATAAGAATGTTTTTGTTTTCTTGAAAGTTTCTCACTATAGGGTTGATGGTACAGGGGTGTAAGAGTTTGCGATTATATTTGTTATTATTGTTTTTTGTTATATTTTGTATGGAAGTTGCTTCATTATAGTATATTTTTGGGTGTACAGTATTACAAAATTATGCCTTGTCTATATGAAATCTGCCTGGCTGTTTATATACAGTGAACCGGGGCTAGCAATCTCGGGTAATGAGTTGTTTGGTTCTGGTTGTATACTTGGTCCTGTTTTTTGGTCAACCGGAACCTCCTGTTTTTGGGTTAACTGGGACCCGAAACAGGTTAAAAATTTCAATCTGGAGCCGACCTGTTCATAATGACCTGAGCCAATGTAGAATCTGAATCTGGTTCAAACTTGAAACATTGTATGGATAAAACGAGATAAAATGAGACAGTGAGTTGCTAATTGTGTTTGTAAGTGTCTCAATGGTGATTGAGTTTTGAACATGCAGAAAGACGGAAATGCAGATTCTGCTGCAAATTCTACTGTAAGTACCACTGATGACTGTTAGTAGTTAATGGCTTTCACTGATAAATATCTAGATACTTTGTTAGTTTGTTTGGATGATTTGAGTAATATTTTTAATTACTTATGTTCATGCTCATTCTTCCAGAAACAGGAGGGCATCCCCCCACGCATGTTTAAAGCAGTGATTGCTTCAAGCCACCCTGAATTCTCTACTATGAGACAACAAGTATGTTTGACACCATACATGAACCATATCTATCTCTTCTTAGGTTATTTTGAAGTGGATTCAACAATTTCTTTGAACTTAATCGTATTATTGGACATTTTCTTTTGTTTATGTGGTTATTATTGAGGTAATCTATTGAATAAGTAATTAAGAATACAATATTTTTTAGGATGCATTTGAGTTCTTCCTACATTTCATTGACCAAGTTGAAGTACTAAATGCTGGCAACCCTCAATTGGATCCTTCAAGGTGCTTCAAATTTGGTATTGAAGAGAGACTTCAATGTCCATCTGGGAAGGTTGCTTACAATAGCAGACAAGACTGTATTCTCTCTCTCAATATTCCACTGGACAGAGCCATCAACAGAAGCAGGTTTTTTTTTTTTTTTTTTTTAAATAATATGATATATCTGATTGTGAGAGAATGATACCTCCCCACATACTTTTTGCTCAACTTAATGGGCTGCAAACTTTTTATATTTGTGAATATTGTAACTGCTAATCCAAATCCTCGTAACATTGGTAATTCCAGATTCAACTTTTTCAATCTTTACAGCTTTAACCATAAAAGATTAGACGTGTTTCTTTGGTTGCTGTAGAGCATCTCCAATAGCCTCTTTATTTAGGCTCCTAACTTGAGATTTGAGGAAGGAGAGGAAAAATGTTGCTCCAAGAGACTCTTAAGTGACTCTTAAATCACTAAGAGCCTTTTGTTTCTCTCTCCTCTCTCCTCAAAGTTAAGAGCCACTACATTGCTCCTAACTTATTTTTTCACAATAAAAAAATCCTTCCCTCCAATTCACCTCCATCTTTCCATCTCTTTTGTTATAGTGGAGCCCAATATATGAATAAAATATGAAATAGAGAAGAGATGTGGAGAGTGTTGTTGGAGTTTACACTCTTAACTTTGTCCTAAATTGCTAAGAGCCATATTTTTTATATTATATTTAGGAGCCAACAAGGAGGCTCTTGGAGATACTCTTATTTATTTTGCTCTTTACCAGAAGTTTGGAGGGAATTTGTTTATTTGGACTTCTTTTTGTCAGGAGTTTATTTGGACTATTAGTAATACAAGTATATGTATATTTGCATGTTATGTATTGTATTGTCCAACTCCAGATAAAATAAAATTGAATAAAGATGCATTTTATGTTTAGTTTCAACGTCATCTGCATTGAAAATTTTCAACCTAATTACTAATTTTCTCTTCACCCTTTACTTAACATGATCATGGTTGCTGTGGTATTGCAGAGTACAGACTAATTGGACTGGTGAGCCCCATTGGTACTTCTACCCATTGTGCCCATTATGTTGCTCACACTTACAAAGACGGAAGGTGGGAGAGGTGATATATAACGATGCAAAAGTTGGGGCTTCCAAAGATCCTCCAAAAGACATGGGGTACTTGTATTTTTATGAGAGAATTGTTTCTTAGATTTTGAAAGGTAGAAAGTAAAAAGGGAAATCCTTAGCTCAACAGTTCACAAAGAAGCGAGTTTGCGTAACAACTGTGTTTACTAAAATCATTTGCAAAAGCGTCTTGTACTGTCCACATTCACAAAGAAACATGATATGATGTTAATAGTGATGTGGATGTGAAAAATTTCTCTGGCTCCAGCTAATACAGCTTCATATCCACCATTTCTTGTGAAAATTCTGTTTCACCAAAGACCTCGTGCAATAATTTCTCCGTAAAGCTGATTAGTTTCTGGTTTAGCACTGTAGAGATATTTATTCAATCAAATAGATAGACCAATAATTTGATCAAGAGAGAATATTGAACACACATTTGGGACGTAATCTGTTGGGTTATCTCACATGAAACACTTGAATAAAAAGTTATTTACGAACGATTTAAATGGGATGATAAAGAGTAGGGGGTCTGTTAAGTTCTGCGAATAATACGTGGAACACCTAGGCCGAGATCGAAATAAGTTCTCGCTACTCTGCGACAGAATAAAAACATTAAGTTACTGGCTAGCTATGGAATTGTTCGGTGACTAAACATTTTTGCGGGGACTCTCAAAATAGATCATCTGTCTATAACTCTGTTCTAATACTTCTCGGGGGTGATCCAGAATCAAACTCGGATGTTTCGGAATAATAAAATATAAACTCACAAGCTATCTGATCATGAGATTTTTTTTCCTTTTGGAAGATACAGATCATGTTCATATTCACGATATTTTGAAGCATGAGTCCATTGAAGAACTTGTTATATTGACCGATATTGACCGACTTATATGATCGAGGGAGTACTATGGACCTGTTTGACGTATTTTATTTACGAAAAAATTACATAAATATGAACGTTTTGTAAAATAATTTATTTATTTCTACTATATAAATCAGGTTAAACGTCTCTTTACTATTTCATTATAAGAAAAATGTAAATGTGATTTATTTATCTTTGAAATAAGTCTCTATATTCACCGTTTAAGATGAGTCAAACATGCTCTTATATCTCTTGTTTCAGTTAGAATCTCTACAATTTACATAAATCAAATAGTACATTTACATATGAAAAACTGTAAACTAACAAAAAAAACCGAACTTTTCATTTACATAATACAGTTATCAGAACTAACATGAAAAAGCTTCCAGGCTCCCTGACAGCTCTGAATACTATTCATCTACATTGTTCCGGTCAGAATCTCTAAAATTCTCATATATATCATAACGAGATAATTTTGCGTCGAATGATACTACAACATCCTCTGTATATACATCAAAAATCAAGAGTGAAGCTGTCCACCGGTCTTTTCCGCTGAACATATGCTACTAACATACGTATGTCAGGAACCTGGACCCGATAAATAATAACGCAGAAACCAAATTGAGAAAGAGACAGCTTCCAGGCTCCCCAGACTGCTTCAGATAGTAGTTTCTTCAGAATACTTGTCCCAGCATAACAGCATACTGATGCACTCCCTCATAATATACAGCTTTCCTCTCTGCTGTCTCACAAATCTCTTCAACTTTGCAAATCTCCTTACCAACCTCCCCATACTCTTATATAGCCCAGCACCAATGCAATCCCCTTCTGCAGCTAGACCAAGTCTAGTAGCCAAATATATTTATACATATGACTTAGGAACAAAACATACAGAATCTCAAGTAGAGTTTAATCTTCGGCATAGGGTCCATTTGTTTCCTCACTAAGCATCACTATCACGTGTAGGCGTGCTACTTGGCTCTCTTGCAACGCGAATTAGTTCTTCTCATTGCCTTTGATAATTCTTCTACTAAGTTAAATCTTGCTTAAATCCAAGACAGAACCTTATCTTCCTCTTCAGAAGCCCTACATCATAGTCTTTTATTGGACCATTTTCGTTTCTTTTTCAAAATACTCACGCTCACACAAACATGGATACGGTGCATGGTGGCTGGTGGTGGTCCTCAGCTTTTCGGAACAACCTGTTTGAGTGACCCCAAATAACAACCACCATACATGAGGTTTAATTAAGGCCACTTCTAATAAAGATCTTTACATGATAGATTGTTACAGTAACACGAGTACTTGAGATATCTTTTTCATATAATTGTCGATTAGAATGCAGGGGAAACATAGAGGGCTCCTGATTATCTAAGGATAAGATCTCTACTGTTGTTTGAATCTTTGTGGACCTCTATTATGCTACTTATAATGGCCTGATCAGTATATTAGTTTGAAATAATATGGCGAAATTGGGGTTTTGGCCCTATAAACTGAGTTAGTCGCAATCTATGATAACGCGGAGTTGGTCTTTAGTGGCAGACCAGGGGAGACATTAAAGAGAAATGGGTTTCAAAGTACAGTATAGAGACTTCTTGATTTGGAATGTAATGCATAATTAAAGTTAAAAGAACAAGCTGAAATCAAGAGTGCATGTGGGAGAGATAGGTTTCGGATTTCACTAACTCAAACGATAGGGCAGAGCTGCTATCTTGCAGAGAAACAAGATCAAGTGAAGACAGAAACTTTTTAATGGGAGACAGCATATATAAAAGCATTTAACAAAAGATACTAAGCATATGGAGAATCAACAAAAGAAACTTAACACTTTGTATAAAAATCTATATATGCAGAGAGACTGAGAGAGAGAGAGGGAGAGAGGGAGGGAGAGAGAGAGAGAGAGAGAGTGAGAGAGAGATACTTCATACTTCCCATTTGCAACTGAATGTGTAGTTTCTATAATTCTGCTTCACAGACCGACATTTGAAGTGCTTTTATGCAAGTTTCCCTGATTGTGGAGTGCTTTTATCCGACAATCAATCCCAAACACCTTGGCACTAACAAGGCCCGACATGCCACCACCACTACCTTCTATCTTCCTCCATAGCCACCACCGATTACAGCAACAAATTAAACCCATAAAGCACTTTATATTGATCTATATTATCGATACTCTTGTGACAGTGACATTGTAATCTTGATATTTATCTCTCTTTTCAGATACCCTCTTGAGTCTTGATCTAATCTTATTCCTACCTAGACATTCATAGTGATTATGACTCATTATGAGTAAGCATCTGCAAAATGCATACATATAATTCGAGAAGATACAAGTTATATACTAGAACTAGAAGATGAGTCATGTGTGCAGAGAGAAAAAGGAGCTTGTTCAAACTTCATTTAGTTGGTTCACAGTTAATTAACCATCAAGAATTGTTACAAAGTTGGTGATACAAACAGAGCCTAAATTCTTAAATCAATATAACATGAGTGATGAGGCACATTTTTACAACACTAACAAGATAATAGTTACGTTATGAATCTACAAACTTTCGTGCTACTTCAATATCCAAAATTTCAAGTCCTTTGAAGGTTGTATGAACCTAATGTTCATTGAGCACATTCTGAACCCCTGAACACCGACAACCCTCTGGTCTACAGCTCTGAATGGGATTCCCGGGGAGGGGGGAGGGGACTCCCGGAAAGGGGGAATGGAAAGTTTTAACAGAAGTCTCCTTTAACATGTCAAGTATCACACTACACTATAGTAAATAGTAGCTGGCATGAGTAAGTTAACTATTCGAAACAATTTAAACAGACTATTCCTAGAAATGCTCAAGGTTGAATCCTAACTTCTTCACCAATCATACCTCTGCATCCGTTTTACATTCACATCATCGTAACAAACTATGAGAACCAGAGAATATCATCATAATACTCGGTGTATAATAAAGGTTAACTGTATGGTGTGGTAGACTCAGGTATTATAATAAATAATATCTCAGCATATAATTTATCAGAGAATTGTACTAGTCTTGACAACTTTCACATTGTCTTCTTACATATATTTCATCATACATAAAATACTTGCCATGGACATACGCTGCATAATATGCAGAACATTATACTGATGCTTTCTTCCGAGCTCTACTTGCTAAATACTTGGTACTAAAGCCACTAGCTCACATAAGGCGCCTACCCCTTGCCTCCAGATATCAGTTTAGCATTTTTATCAAACATTGACAACCAGAGCCTGCACTTAAGGTTTGTAAATGAAACCATGTCCACACCTGCATCAAACGGAAAGAAATTGATCAAGAAACAACCATATAAATAGCAAATTAAAACAATAGAACTATTCCTATCAAATTTTACAATGATGACTGTAAGAGGCCTAAAGGCACCAAGTTTGCAAACTGGCTCTCTATTATCCTAATGCATCAAACAAAAAAAAAGATGTGGAAAATCTGGATCCCTGGGCTACAATACCTACATATGCTGCAAGGCAGAGTAGCTTCGATTAATCTACTAAACTATGATTTTGAGAAATATACTACAAAAATTTACACCAACAACAGAGTTATCATTCACTAAGTATCTAGGATCCACTTTTCATTTCTCGTATTAGGTAATGGCTAATTTTAATGATTAACTATTCACTTCTCACCTTTTTCACACTCTTTTCACATTTTTTACATTATCCTCTACGTAGTAGAAGTAAGAAACACTTTTTTTAAACTTATCAAAACGGTCCCATATAAGTTCACTTCTGGCTCAAGCCAGAAATCTCAGAAGTTAGAAACCCTACTTTTTTTCGGTCACTTATTTTTGTTTTTAAATTTGATTTACAAAAATATATATTCCCGGGTTAAAATAATTTACAATGTTTTATTATTAAATTATAATTTTTATACCCGTTAAATTGTAAATATCCAAACACATAATTAAAAATTATTTTTCTAACCATTCTTCTAAACTAAGTCAAACGCAACATGTCATGATCGGTTCCACTCAAACTCTTGAGATACGCACCTAAATCATTTAATTAAAATTACTCTGTCCGCCATGTGTAAAAAAAATCGAAAACAGAACTCGGGATGACCAGTAAAAATACCTGCAACGAACAGCTGAGCAACCCATATATTTATCGATATAGATCTTGCATCCAGGACATCTCTTCCACCTTCGATTCTTCGCAAGCTGCATCAGCAAAAGATCCTCAGCTTCCCTCTCATCCTTACTCAAACTCTGAAACTCCAAACATTCCACCCCCAAATGCCACGGCACACGACAATTCGCGCAGAAATCCCTCTCACAGTACTGACAATTCGACAAAGTAGCCACCATCCCATCATCAATCAACATAGCAGAGCAATCTTTGTAAGGGCAATAAAATTTCTCCCAGTCAAAAATCACGGCCTCGCATAACGCCTTGCCCCATCGATCAAACACCTCAAGCGGCAAGATCAAGCGACAATCCTCGGGCTCTAACAGTCCCCTGCAGCCCGGAACAGGGCAGAGGATTTGAGTAATGTTGTCTTGGAGCTTGCTTGCGATGTACGTAACGATACAATTAGTACAATACGAATGAGTACACCCGTTGATCGAAAAGGCCTCGTTAAAACTCTTCTCATCGACACATATTTCACACACAAAGAGAGTACTGGCTTGAGTGTTTGATGACTCGCCAGCCTCGAAAGTGGAGTTTAGAGTGATTTTACGACGAGGGTTTCGATTTGGGAAGGGGAAGGAGTCGAGAACATGCACGTCTTCGTAATGGGTTTCTTGCGTTGCACGGTTAAGGTCAATGAAGAAGCGTTTCTTGTGGTTTCTTGGTTGCATGGAGTTACGGTAGGTTTCAACTGAAATGGCGTTTTCTTTGGTGGCTCCCATCGGTGGGTTGATGGGGACGTGATGGTCGTCGTCGTCGTCGGGGATTTCGACGATCTCGACTGGCTTGACCTTGGTCGCCTTGGAGACGTATGTGGTTGATGTGTGTACAAGTGATGAAATAGGGTTTGTTTAATATTTTTGGTTTGGGTTAATTATCAAACTCATCACTAAAGTGGACAAATGGTATCAACTTCATCACTGATCTCCACGGGGTCTCAAGTTGCTCACTAAACTCGCTTAATGGTATCAAACTCATCACTGTTGTTAAAAAAAAGTAACGGAAGTTAGAGGGAGTGACAGATTGGCGGTTGACGTGGCACATTAATAAAAAAGACTGAAGAAAAACAAATGAAAGAAAATAAAAAAAAGTAGAAAATAGAAATGCCACATAATTTGAAGTTTATATGAAAATAAAGTATAAACTTTTTATTAAATTGATTTTAGGATATAATTATCTAAATAAATGTATCGAACTAAATTTTAATATATAATTAACTAAACAATTAAGATTAACTTTTATGTTTTTTATTAGATTATAATTTTTTTTGAATAATATTGAATTTTTTTCTCTTTTAATAAATTTTATTTATGTGAATATTATTGTTGGCAAAAAAATATTTCCAATTTTTTTTATATCACCAACTTTTTCAAAATTTTAAGAAAAATCTAAAGATAGAACATAAAGAAATTCATTTCGATTTTTAACACTTCTATTTCTTTTGGAGTTTTTCGTACCAAACAAAAACATAAAAATAAATATATGTAAATTTAACATATGAAGCAACATACATTGTCCAAATCTTCAAAAACAACACATAATGTTGAAAAATATTTTTTTGCCAACAACAATATTCACATAAATAAAATTTATTAAAAGAGAAAATATTTCAATATTTCAATATTATTTCCTTTCATTTGTTTTTCTTTAGTTTTTTTTATTAATGTGCCACGTCAACTGCCAATCTGTCACTCCGTCTAACCTCCGTTACTTTTTTTAACGGCAGTGATGAGTTTGATACCATTAAGCGAGTTTAGTGAGCAACTTGAGACCCCGTGGAGATCAGTGATGAAGTTGATACCATTTGTCCACTTCAATGATGAGTTTGATAATTAACCCTTTTTGGTTTTTATGAAGGGAAATGGTAGTTACCTAAAAAAATTGTTTCAATTTATTCTTCGATTGTCTTGACTCCAATAATAACGAGACCCTTTCTATCTATGCACATCAATCATCTAATCACAATTTTTGAATTAGGAAATTTCTACGAGTACACATTATCCTTTTATGAAATGCGGATGCATGTAGAGTTCTATTCTAATAAAATTCTTTTTATGAAATGCGGATGCATGTAGGGTTCTATCCTAATAAAATTCTTAGTTAGGATTTTCGAATTACTAATTTATTTATCTAAACATGTATGAGAAATATTAGGTATCCAAAAAAGTGTTAACAATTTTATTTTTTTCCCAAATTCAATTGGCAAGATAAGATTGGTTCCTCCCACGCTAATAGACCATATATACTTAATAAAAATTTTGAAAACAAATTCTGAGATACGTAGCATTTTCATTTTATAAATTCGTATTTGTTTTAGTTTATCTTTAAAAGATTATAATATCTTGGACGGGCCGAATCACCTCTCCATAGCAGTTTGATGAGCAAGTCCAATAGGTTACCTATCCCATTATTTATAAATAATATAAAATAATAATTGTTAGTATGTCTTAGTGATTTAGGTAATCTATTTTTAGTGTCAACTCCAATGGTATTTCCTATATTTGTTCTCCTAAGATTAATTTAATAATAAATTTGGGAGAGAGAAGGGGAAAAGGAGAGAATAGACAAAGAAAGAAAGAGAGAGATGATTATATTATTCATAAATATTAAATAGGTAATGGCTAGAGGTTACTTATAAATAGGTAATGGCTAGGAGAATTAAAGTTCTAGTGATTTAGGATAACACTAGGATAGTGTTGGAGTGCATTTTTTTTACCCATTACCTAAATGTGAGTTTAGGACATCATATAGGTAACCTATTGGACTTGCTCTAATATCCTTACAGGCCTGATATGCTAGGCCTGTAGAGATGAGTCCAATCAGTTACTTTCCTAGGTCGACCCAACCATTTCTTTATAGTTTCTTTTTAGGATGTTTCTTCCAATTTTTTACATCTCAAAACTTATTAAAAACTAGTTGAGAAGCCGCGCGTTGCGGCGGCCTATAGAAATCATATTAATGATTCAAAAATAATATTTGTAGAACAAAATCAATTTGCAGCAACTTATAAAAATTACATTAATGATTCAAAATTAATATTTGTAGAATAAAATAAATTTTATATTATAAACATCTCGATCCAATACCAATATTAATATTTAAAATTGTAAAATTGGACTATAATTCATGAGTGAAAAAATGATAATAAATTTCTACATGTAATTAACGATTTTAAAGCACGGCGAATCTTAATTTCAATTGTGTTTTTTTTAAAAGTAATCATTTTCTTGACTAACATTATTATTAAGTTTTCTAAACACTGCTTCTTAGACATTTAGCCATATACATCGATCGTCCAATAAAACAGAGAGTAAGCTTGCAAACAACAACAAATACGTCCGACGACCAAAACAAATATTATAAAAGAATAACCAACAAACATATATAACTGTGATTAGGGGTTTGTATTCGGTTAATCGAAACCAAAATTCTATGAAAAATTCTACTGAATACTGAACCTAATTAATTTCGGTTTTGTAACCGAACCGAAATTTAAATTTCGGTTAATATTGAAAACAGAAATTATTAACCGAAATTTTCAGAAAGCCTCTAAAAAGTGAAAACTATGAAAATAATTTGAAATAAACATCATTACATCAAGCATTAAGATAATTTGTTGCTTAAAAATTACAACTACAAGTCTCCGATGAGTCAGTTTAAGACAGTACTTAAAAATATTTAAGTTCACAATCCAAGTTAATAAAAAAATTCTTCAGCCGGAAGCCAGTAGCCAGTCCTCTATTTCTGCACCCGATATCTTCATTTGATAATGTCACATGCACCTGATTTTTTTTTAAAAGTAAATAAAACTTCGGTTAACCGTGGTTAAAAAACCGAATAACCGAAAAATGAAAATTCGGCTACCGAAAACCAAACCGAAATATAAATTTCGATTAACGGAACCGAAATTATTTCAGTTATTCGGTTCGGTTAACCGAACCGAATGCACATCCCTAATCGTGATATTGAGAGAGAGTGTAGGTTGTGTTTAGATGATCCAAAACCCTAAAAAGTAAAAACTATAGGGGTATTTATAAGTGCATAGAGACTTATGTGCTACTCTTTTCTATAATTAAATAATCTGAAATATGATCAGATTAAAAAACTTGCAAGTTACTATATTTCATAAATAAACTGAAACAGAATCAGATTAATACTTGTAATCTATTATATTCAATAAATAATCTGAAACAGAATCAGATTAGTTTATGCCAAGATATATACCATATCAATTAATCTGAAACAATTTTTTTTGATATCTTTCATCCAAAATTCCAGAAAATTAGAAAAATAGAACGGAGCTATCTGAGAGGCGCCACCTACACATTTTTTTTTTTTTGATATCTTTCATCCAAAAATCCAGAAAATTAGAAAAATAGAACACCAGAGAGAGGTAAGGTTGTGGTATTGAGAGAGAGGAGGTTGTCTTTGGATGATCCAAAACCCTGCAACCTATGAGGGTATTTATAGGTGCAGACAGACTTGTGTGCTACTCTTTCCCATAATTAAATAATCTGAAACAAAGTCAGATTAAAACTTTGAATTTACTATATTCCATAAATAATCTAAAACAAAATCAGAATCTGAAACTTGCTTCTAATATATTCGAAACTATAAAAGGTAGTTCTAATTTTTGATATATTTCATCCAAAAATTCAAGAAAATTAGAAGAATAGAAAGTTGTGTGCTACTATTTCCCATAATTAAATACTCTGAAACAAAATCAGATTAAAACCTTGAAGCTACTATATTCCATAAATAATCTAAAACAAAATCAGAATCTGAAACTTGCTTCTAATATAATTGAAACTAAAAAGGTTAGTTCTAATTTTTGATATCTTTCATCCAAATATTCCAGAAAATTAGAAAAATAGAACGGAGCTATCTGAGAGGCGCCACCTATACGCCCCTCGCTTCTCCTTTATATAAGTATATTGATAGTCAATTGATCCCGCCATCTTCCCACTTTTCCTCTATTTTCACGCTACTTCCCTTTATACATTAAAAATCAATGTGTCTCACACCACTCCATCCACTTTTCTTTCACTTTTCCACTATTTTATATCTAATTCTTAATTTCCGACTTTTCTTTCACTTTTCCACTATTTTATACCTAATTCTTAATTTCCGTGTCCAAATTAAACGTAAGAACTGACTAGGACGGAGGGAGTACATATATATTAACCTCCGTGCCTAAACCAAACATAAAAAATTGGCCGGGACGGAGGAAGTAGCATCTAACATCGATTAGTAATTTTTTTTTAATTACAACTGGCTGTTCAAAAGTAAAACTGATATCTTTACACCGACCACAATAACTAAACCTTAATATATATTTAGGATTGGATATCAATAAATCTGAATACATACGATGAACAGAGAGAGCCATTAGAAATCTTCATCCAGTTTAAAGACAAAGTTTCCGTCGCCATGTTGTAAATTTGACATAATAGAAGCCTTCTGATAATCTCCCACCCGTCTCTCGAAAAAGTTGGCTTTTCCTCTGTCATGAAAGCAAATAAACAGTAGCACGTTAGAATTTCCAAATAGTCAGAAACCCGAATCTTCCCTTACAAATCCTTGGAGAAAAACATAGATACTAGAAATGTGTTTCAAAATGTCATATATATTCCTTGGTTCCTCATCTACCAATGTGGACAAAGGCGATGACTGTATACATTTGCTTCACTAGTGCGTTCAACTTATAATTAAAAGCACTTAAAACTCATTATCAGTTTCCATCGGAATACTTACTGCAAAGAGATGAATTCCATCCAGTCAAAGGGATTCTCTACATTGTACTTCCTCTCGCACCCTAAGGCTTCCTGCAAGAGAGTGATTATAGTTTATAGATCACCTTCAGCTCAATCACAGCCAAAGTATAACTTGAAGACAGGAAAAAATAATAGCCTTACCAACAATCTGTCAGCAACAAATTTTATATACTGGCTCATCAAGGTTGCATTCATGCCAATCAAAGCGCATGGGAGGGCCTCACAAACAAACTGACACTCTATATCTACAGCTTCATGCACAATCTGATGAACTTTTTGTGGCTGCAGTTTCTTCCATAGTAAACTAGATAAACACAATATAAAATCAAAATAGTCCTGTATCACTTCTTTTAGAAACAATGATCAGCAAGTTCAGACCTCGTATATTTAGCTTTCAACAAAACTAACCTGTATAGACTGCAAGCAAAGTCACAATGAAGACCCTCATCTCTTGAAATAAGTTCATTTGAGAATGTCAAACCTGGCATCAATCCTCTCTTTTTAAGCCAAAAGATGGCACAAAAGCTGAGAACAAGATGACGATTACTAGCAAGTAGATTGCGATCACATGCGGGGGGAAAAAAAAAACATATCTGGCTATCTGCTAATGTAAAGGACATATAACTATAAGACTCAGACAGCTGGTTTACCTTCCTGAAAAGAATATTCCTTCAACACAAGCAAAAGCAACAAGTCTTACCGCAAAAGACGTAGAACTGCATGAGAATGCAAGGAATAGCTGATGACATTTAGTCCCAACAGTGTATTCAGTTGGAAAATAAAATTATCTACCTAAAATATCAATATACAAAATCCTATTCACTTAGTTTAAGAGTTTTCATTGAAGGACATTGCACTGACGTTGCATTAAACTATCTATCTAAAGATTCTGTTCAAACTAATCTTTACATTGTAGTGGATGAGAACAGAACACAGTTTCGGGAATCTATGTAGCTTTTTAAGAGACATGATTAACTTCTAATACACAAGCAACGGGGGAGGGAGGGAGGGTGCCTTAAGCAAGAGAAGAGATATCAAACATAGAATTCCTTTTTCTTTTCTTTTTTCAATTTGCTTCTAGCGGGCAAGTCTGATCAAAGTACAATCACCAATTAAGATGCAACAAAGTTCCTAAAAATATATTAACCGCAATCCAGTCCATCAGAAAATTATGATGATACCTTCTGATCCAGTTTAAAGCCCACTGAGCTTTTTGAGCAACACATGGAATACTTTCAATGGCATTAAACAATCTATGCTTCTCCATCGAATCTTTGATATATGTTTCCAAAAGTAAGCTGTACATCTCTACAAAAATGGCAAGTTAATCATATCAAATATCAGATAGATCATGACTGGAATGGAAGAATATCACTGCTAAATGAATACAAAACACTACCAGAATGAATATTTTCCATTGCAATCTGAAAACCATAAAAAGCTCGAGCCTGTCAAGAGAAACAACAGTTGATGCTATTCAACGAGGAGACATAAGTACGATCGGCATATAATGTAGTCATCTCCACCTGCTATCTGTTTCTGCGAAGCACTGTCGACATAATGGCACATATAAGGTTAAATTAATTCTGTTACATACCCTAAGGGTTACCCCATTTCATAAAGAAATCCGTTAATACAAAATTTAGTGGCAAGTCATAACAATCCCAGTCTTTCAGCCTCTACAGGATTCTGAAATTCAAGTCACATACTTCAGGATTTCACTTTTACTAGCAAGTATCAAGAAAGTGATCAACCTATGACTTTGTGATTTGTGATACGAGAACCGATCTTATATATTGACCTGTTCATATTTCTAAATCCTAAGGGAAGAAGAAAAGCAATTGTAGCAACATGGCTGATTAAGTATACAATTGTAACAGATAAGACTTCACAATTTGGTCTTTCTTTTCTTTCACCAAGATGGACTTCACAATTTGGTCAAAATCAATATATTTTCCACCATGAGTCCATGACAGTGATGCAACGTACTACTAATATATGTTTCATATGTACGCTTAGGATAAACTAAAGATTTTGCAGTCAATTACAATATCGAATCTTAATCTTATACCAACATTACATGCTTCAAAATTTAAATTAGCGCAATGCCTCAATTGTTGTTAATTTACCTCAGGAATTTGAACATCATTCAAAAATCTTGCAGCTAAATTTTCCAGAACAATTCCATCTGATGCAGCGAAAAAGGCCAAAACGTGGCTTATAAAATGTTTCTCAGAAGTAGACAAAGTTTCCCAGTGTTGCACATCGAGAGAAAGATCAACTTCCTCCACTGAAGCCCAGACATTTAAATAACATAGCAATTAGATAGAGCAAATATAAGGACTCTGTAACATTAAACTGCTTTACAAGGAGAAAAATGGTTGATTAATCCCCCGCTCTTATTCAGTTAGACTATCAATAAGATGGTACCCCTGTCAAATTAAGCATTTAGAATCACCCAATGACAAACATAAAACGCCCAAAAATACACATTTATGTAGACATCCATTTCCACAGGCTATGCAGCTGTAATTAGTATTGTCACAACTAATATAAAAGCATCTTCAGGCAATTTATCAAATAAAAATATTATTGCTAATTCACTTGATTAGTTTCACAAAAAGTTCACTGTCCCCATCACCCAAGCATGCTTCATTGTGTCACCAGACAACCGTATTATTTTGCAGTAGTAAGGTATTAGGCAGATCAGTATAAAAAAGGTGCAGATTGCACCAAGCAGTGGTTGGGTTAGTTCAAATTTGGAATATATAACAGGACCGATCGATTTAAAACCTTTTTAAATCTTATGGCAAGTCCAACAATGTCTTAAAATGATTCCAAAGCTAAAATTTAAGACATTTGGAAGAAATGAGTGCTCCAACAATGTCCTAGTGGTGCCTTAAAACACTACTACATCCAACAAGTGCCTTACTTTTAAGGCACCACTATGCAAGTGCTAAACCATTTTTATCAATAAAAAAATTAGTTTCCCTTCATTTTAACACATCTCTTTCCTTTCATATTTTCACTTCCCTCCAATAATAATTCAAATATATTATTATTTTAATAATAAGGCATGTTGTTGGGGTTCATACATCAAAATGATGTCCTAAATTACTAAGAGTCTAAGACACCATTTTTTATTAGCGAGATGGTCCCTAACAAGAGATTGTTGGGAACAATCTATACCTAATAAAATATCGGGGATAGCAAAAAACCCTAAAGTGGGTGTATAAACCGCGGATAGGCCTGATGGCCCCCCTGCATACACATAATAAACCTAGTGTAATCTCTTTCCGCTATAAAATAATGCGGATAGTTTGATGCAACAAACCCATATCAAGGACCCGGACCCTTTTTATTATATTCATAAGGCATTTAGTAATTAGTAGTACATTGTTGAACTCGCTCTTCACAAAAACTAGATTAACCAGCCCCTTCAACCTCAACCAAATCGACTAGGCACTATTTACCAAAATATCACAACATATAACAAAATTTGAGAGCCTATACAAATCAAAGTACATATGCATGAACAACATAGCCATTAGCCACACAAAATAAAAACCTAACACAAATTTTAATAAAAATCCACCGACATATATATAGATATATTGAGAGAAAACCTGCCCAAAAACTGGCTTGAGCCCTCTTATACATCTCCCAGAGTTGAGGGTATTTAATAGGGAACATACAGAACTTCTGGGGCTGTTCCATTAGTATTGGCTCTTCTTCTTCCTCAATTTGCACTCCTTTTGTTTCATTTTTACTACAACTCATTTTTTCCTGTGTCCAGAATCTTGAAATATCTGTGATTGCAAAATATATAAAAAGTCAGATTAAAGGGATTATTTCAGACACAAGCCTTTGAGAAACAGAACAAGACACATATGTACATGTAAATCAGTGTATGTGTTAACGATGATATGT
Source organism: Daucus carota subsp. sativus (assembly GCF_001625215.2). Taxonomy (NCBI): domain Eukaryota; kingdom Viridiplantae; phylum Streptophyta; class Magnoliopsida; order Apiales; family Apiaceae; genus Daucus; species Daucus carota. The sequence goes on from NC_030388.2 coordinate 27,303,198, forward strand.
GAAAGCGATGTTCTGGTTTTGTCCCTGCAATCGCGTATATTTATTTCTGGAGTATTTTTCTGAAGGTTTTTTTTTTCCGGATTCGGTTTTCATGCTAAATACAAAACCAATACTCCCTCCGTCCCCCTCAATTGTTTACAAGGGGGACACGGAAACCAAGACAATGTACGAAAAATGAGTAAAGTTAGATAAAAAATGAATATTTAATAATAGATTTGAGATAGTGAAGGATAGTGAAGGAAAATAGTGGGTGTAGTAGTAGTTTTTATTGTTAAATATGAGATAGTAAGGGAAGACCATGGGTGTAATGATGGGAAAAACTTGCTAACGTAAATAAATGAGAGGGTAAAGAAATGAGAGGGACAGAGGGAGTATTGATTATCAAGAAAAATATCAAACTTTTTGCAAGAGCAAAAAAGAAAAATATCAAATTAAAATTAACATTTCAATATATGATATAAATTGTGTGCATTTAATTATAATAAAAATAATAAAATTACCACTCTTTGTGCTACTCTCATATTGAAATTTAGTGTTTTTTTTTTTGAGTAAATCATATTGAAATTTACTTGATGAGTTCGTGGTGCATAATTTCATCAAGTTTCAAAAAGTGGTTATAATTTTAAATTTATAAATAAGTGATCAAAATTTTTACTGAATTTTAAGATGATGATTGCACTTTATAAATTACACTTAGTAAATTTGTAATTTATATCGAATTTCACACATATAATCACGTCTTAAAAAAAATAAGTAAATAGATAAGATCATAATATCATAAGAATATATATATATATATATATATATAATAAATTGAAGAAAAAAATTGATATCACATACACGCATATATATCAGTATTTTTAAAATTATATAAAATTGGATCTAATTATCTTAATTTATTATTTATATTACAAATTCATATAAAATTATATATAATTTAAAAATAACTAATTAAAATTCACATTGCACATATTACGAACTAGTAATTTTTAATCAACTATTTTACTAACAAAAATAATTGAAGATTTTATGAAAAGAATTCACTGTCCAACTAATTATAAATATTTAATAGACAAAGGTAGATAAAAAAAAAAAAATTGAGCTAATTTTGATATGCATCACACAATCAAACTCACTCCTCCTTGAACAATCAAACTCACCGGTGAAATGAGAGGAGATGTTAATCAGATGTTTTGGTCAACTGATTAACGTAGATATAGTAGATGATTTGACTAGCGGATTGAATTAACTGTTTTTCATAAAATAGTTCGATAAATAACTGATTGATTAGTTTTTCTTGACACAAATCAAAACCTCTAATCCAAAAAACTCCTCAAAAGTAGCTTCTTCAAAATTAATTTTTTGAATCCAAACCTCTATTTCAATATGCTAACTACCAAACACTCATTTCAACAGATTTTAATGATCAAATCTCTAAAACACCTCAAATCTCTAATTTTACTCCAAAATTCTAGTTTCCAAACATGCCCTTGTAGTGTGATGGGTTTTCTCGACCGGACAAGGATATATTAAGGATTAAAATTTATTTCTATTCAATTTAGTTTTTTATCCAAGAATTATGGATGATTTGGTGTTTATAAATAAAGTTGAGAAAAAAGCAAACTAAAATTTCTTTAATATCAACTACTCATTACACACGATCATCACATTTCGGTGAATTTTTGGTCAAATAATTATTGATAGATGTTTGTTCCAACCTCATTTTTGTTAATCACCAATTTTTTCCGCCATTATTGATCATTAATTCACAAACTAAAAATTTTCATCAATTCTATAAATCTGATATAAAATATGATAATTATTTTATGAGTAAATACAGATTGTGTACCTGTAGTTTGCTAAATATTCGATTTGTGTACTTGTAATTTCAATATAGCAGATTGTGTACTCCAAGTTTCAGCTTCCGTACGATACGTGTACTGCCGTCAGTACCATGTGTATCGCCGTTTGTAATATCTGTAGTAAAGGGTGGGCTTTCTTGTAATAACAGCACATAAAGCAATCTCCTCCCTTCTTCAGTTAGATTTTGGCGCCAATCTCCATTACATCATCTCATCTTTACTCTTAAAAAACTAAGCAGCTGGACATTGATTTTGAGATGCCTTGGCTTGTGCGCGATGGTGATCAATCGGCTTGCTATGCTCCTGATGAAGCACCCAACTACAGAGGTGAGCATCTAATCTCTCGAGCATCTTTACTTGGTTTTTATTGATGCTCCATATGAATCACAACATAGGGTGCATGTAATTAGTGTAATCTGTTGATGTGTTATGTTACTCTCCAAAATAGTTTGCTAGAAACCTCAGTTTTTGTTGTTTGGTCTAGGTTGTTTTTAGGGTTTATATTTTAGGTTGTATACTGCTTAACATATATGTCTTTTGTGCCACTTTTTTGTTACTCTGCAGATAAGCCTGATAAATTCACTTTGAAAATTCATTTTGATGGCAAATTTGAAAGAAATCCTACAGCTTATGTTGGTGGTTCTATAAAATATGTAGACATGTGTGATGTAGATGAGATGAGCTACTTAGAAATTGGGAATATGTACACTGAATGTGGTGGAACTGGTTATGTTAGTGAGGTTAATTACAAGCTTCCTGATGCTGATTTTGATAGTGGTCTGTTCCCTTTATCAAGTGATGAGAATGTGTTACAAATGTGTAACTCTTTGCCAGCCAACAGAGTCATGTATGTGTATGTTTTAAGTGAAGTGCTTCTCACCCAAGACTACCTACCTTCACAACAATATGATCTTTCTTTTATTGACCCTTTGGATAATGCATATGATAAAGAAATGACAGAGCAACTGTTGCATCTTGAGGGCCTGCAAAGTGAGATTTTTGATGTGGAAGAAGAAGAAGTTGTAATAGAGAAGGACAATGCTGATAAGGAACAAGTGGTAGATGAGAATGATGTCCTCAGTTTTCATGGTGATAGCTCAAATATGGACTCAACAGATGATGATGTTGCTGCTTTGAGTGAGAAGAAGAAAAAGAGTGAGGCCACCAACTTTGACAACTATGGTGACTTTGAGTTTGATATATCTGATCTAACTGGTTTATTGAGTGAAGAAGCAGGGCAAGTAGGAAAAGAAGGGTCAGATTTTAGTGATTACTATGGAAGTGAAGAAGAGAGGATGGCTGCTAACACCACAGATGAAGAAGAGGAGAGTCAACCTGTTTTTAATGAAGAAACAGATATGTCTGATCCAAAGTTTGAGATGGGGATGTGTTTTACTAGTGCTAGTGCATTTAGGGATGCTGTGAGAAAGCAAGCTATTGTGCAAAGAAGGGCAGTGAGACAGGTGAGAAACTATGGGGTAAGAGTTAAATTTGTCTGTGATGGTAAGGGATGTGGCTGGAAAATATATGCTTCTAAAATGCAAAATAGTTCCACATACCAGATTAAATCATATGCTGCTGCTCACACTTGTGGACCTACATTTGAACAAAAGCAAATGAGCAGCACCTGGTTAGCCAAAAATTATGAGAGTGAAATAAGGATGAATCCATCCTGGCCATTAGCATCTTTCCAGAAGAAGATAATCAATGATTGGCATTGTAATGTTGGATTGTCCATGGTAGGAAGGGCTAAGAGGCTGGCACTGAAGAATATTAGAGGGGACCATGTTCAACAATATGCTAAGTTGTGGAATTATGTTAATGAGGTTAAGAAAGCAATGCCTGATTCTACTATTGATGTTGTTGTAGAAGCCCAGGAAATTGGTTTGGATGGTCCTAGGTTCAAGAGAATTTATGTATGTTTGGGGCCAGTTAGAAAGGGGTTTAAAATAGGATGCAGGCCAATCATTGGCCTGGATGGATGTCATCTAAAAGGACCTTATGGAGGGCAACTTTTGACAGCTGTTGGTTGTGATTCTAATGATGGAATGTACCCTATAAGTTGGGCTATTGTGGAGGCTGAAAACACAGACAGTTGGAACTGGTTCTTAAATCTATTATCTGTAGATGTTGGCATTGTTAATTCAGCTAGTTGGACTTTCATTTCTGACAGGCAAAAGGTATATTGCATGACACCACCTTTTAACATTATACATGCCTATCTTACATGTCATAACTATGTGTATCTGTGATCCATGCAGGGGTTGATCAATGCATTAAATGCTGTGGTGCCTAACTCTGAACACAGATTTTGTGTTATGCACCTTTACAGAAACATGGTGAAAGAGCACAAAGGCATAATTTTAAGAAAACTTCTTTGGCTTGCTGCAAGGGCTACTACAGAGTATATGTTTAACAAACATATGGATGAGTTGAAGAAGGTATTTGAGTACTCATATTTATGCTTTTATTTGTAATATTTATGCATTTATTTGTAATATTTATGCATTTATTTGTAATATTTAGGGATTTATTTGTAATATTTATGTCCTACATTCAGCTGTCAAAGAAGTGTTACAACTGGTTGATGGAAAAGCCCAAATCACAATGGACTAGGAGTGCTTTTAGGATCTTTTCATTGTCTGATATGTTTGTTAATAACCACTGTGAGGTATTCAATAATAGTATTGGACAATTTAGAGATCTTCCTATAATAGGGCTTCTGCAAGGATTACATAAAAGTGCAATGGTAAGAATTCAAACAAGGAGGGATAAAATGCTTAAATCTTACTCCCTCAACCCAATTTGCCCTGGTGCAATGAGAAAAGTGAACAAGTAAGATTGAATTTTCTACCTTTATTTCATAGTTTTGTATTAATCTTGTCTATATTAATCTTGTGTTCAATTGTATTAATCTCTGCAAGAGCAATGTCCTACATTGGAGGCTGCATAGTACAATGGTCAGGGAAGTCAACCTACCTAGTTACTATGACTGATGGTGGACATGAGATTGTTGTGGATCTGGATAGACATACTTGTGCCTGCAGAAAATACCAACTCACTGGACTACCATGCTACCATGCATGTGCCTGTATTAAGTGGAGGAACTTGAATTTGTCTGACCATATCCATAAGACATATACTAAAGCCATGTTCCTATCATGCTATTCTCACACAATTGAACCAATCAACAGTGAGCAGTTTTGGGAAGAAACTGGTGCAGCTCCAATTTTATCTCCTATAGTTAAGATAGCTCCAGGCAGACCAAAGAAAAAAAGGGACTGCAGAAATGATGTTAAAGCAGATAATCCCAATGCAACAAAGCTGGTTAGGAGGAAGACTACCTTGAAATGCACCTACTGTGGAGAAGAAAAACATAATGCCAGGAGTTGTAAAGCTAGGGTAATTTATTTAATTTTGCTGGATTTTTTATTCATTCATTTATTTAAGAGTCTCTTTATTTAATTCAATTGGAATTTTTTATTACATTCATGCTTCTGGTGTCCATGATCTATACTGATTTAAGTTGAAATTTGTTATTTAGAAATTGGAGAAGGATAAAGAAAGGACTGAAGTAGGTGCTGGTGCATCTAAGAGGCCATCCAAGAAGAGTAATGCTGCCTCAAAAGGCACAACTGATCAGGATCAGGGGACAGCTGCTACAAGTCAACAGAAAATGCCAACACTTAAAAGAAAAAGTAAGGTGGGAGTCATTGAAGAAGCTGAGACTCAGGGTGGTATTTTCACATCTTATTCTCAGCCAATTCTAATGTCACACACTCCTCTAGGGGTGCAACCTACCAGATTTAGTACAAATGAAAATCACACCACAACCTTGAAGAATTTGGAAGCAGCAGCTGAGGCAAGGAAAAAGAATTTAGGCAAGAGGCCTGAATGGAAGCTTTAATGTAGTCTGAAACACTAATTTTTTGAGCCTATCTATTTTTTTGCATCCACTAAATGGATGAGAATTATGTTACATGTGTAACATTTGTGACAAATTGTTATTTCTGTAACATACATTGCTACTATTAACCTGATAGGCTGCTATATTAACCAGTAGAGGTTTAGTCCACTGTCATTGGAAATGACAGTTATTGTAAAACTCTTTTGACTGTAATGAAGTTTTAATGGAGGTAGTTGTTGATGTGATTGGCTGTTCAAACCTTGGGAGTAGCTTGCATTTACACCCTCTTCTGTTTTCTCTGGCTATAAATTGAGGTGTAATTCTTGTTGTTCTTGCATACAACACTAATATTCACAGCTTTTAGGTCTTTGTTTTACTAGCTTTTTCAATTAACCATGTCTACATGGACCAAGCCACAAAATGGTTATGTCAAAATCAATGTAAAGGGTGTGTTTGTTAGGTCTGAAATGAGGGCTGCTATTGCTTGTATCATGAGAGATGATAAGGGAAACTGGATCAAGGGCTGCCAAAGCATGATTGGCTTGGCAGTGCCAATCACTGCTGAGTTGTGGTCCATCTGGTATGGCTTGAGGTTGGCTTGGGAGAAGGGTGAAAAGTCTGTGATTCTTGAATGTGAGTGTGCAGAGGCTGTGGATCAGGTGCTCCATCCTGATGAGAATAATGAAATGTATGATCTGATTGTTCTCATCAGGCAGATCATGGCTGAAGCATGGGACCAGTGTGACATTGTGCACATCCCTGACTCTGCAAACTTGCCAGCTGCTGCTCTTGCAAACCGTGCAATCCAGGGTCCTGGTGGCCTTGAGGATCTGTTGGAGCCACCAACCTGTGTCCGTAGGCTCTTGCATGCAGACAAGATGGCCTGATTTGGGAGGGGTTTCTGAGGGGGTTGTGGTTTTAGTTGTTTAAGTTTGTTGTTTATGTTTGTGTTTGATTATGTTGGTCTATGTATCTGCAACATCATCTATCTATCTATCCACAAGTTTTTAATTTAGCAAGCATCTCAAAATCAAGCATCAAAAAACCAGATACCAAAATCTAATTAACACTCAACAAACTGCAAATACTAACAAATTACTCCTTTCATTGACTAATATTCAATTTAGTACAATACATTACAACAGAGTCATCAAAAGCAAATTACAACAAAAGCATGTCATTAAGCTCAGTTGTCTTCATCATTGCTATTACACAACACAATTACAAGAACAAAAAGGACCATGGCGCAAACATAAAACCAATATGAGTGCTCCTGCCTCGGTGCTTCAAGAGCTTCCTCACGTAAGCTTGCATTTTGCGCCATTTCTTCTTCAAGAGCTCTAACCCTCTCTCGCAAACCATAAATAACAACTCGACCTTGAAGGCACATAGGTTCATCGATCCACCGGAAATAGTTGCAGCCACTCCTCCCTCCAACACAACCAACAAATCTCCTACCGGCGTTGGATTGAGTCCACGCTGTACGTTGCACGGCTTGTCGACCACATCGACAGTATTCGGCCATTTCTCTCCAGATTATGATTTTAGGTCTAGGGTTTTTCAATTTGGGGAAGAAATGACCCTGTGATCATGGGTTATGTTATATATCGCTGGTTTGTAGCCGTTGTGTAGTAAAACTGCAGTTTAGTCACCAGCCTTTTCAAAACCAAACTAACGCCGTTAACATCTTATTAACGGTTGTACACAATATGTAAAGTTTTTCAAACTTGGTGTACACAATCTGCTATATCGAAACTAGAGGTACACATATCGGATTTGTGGCAAAGTACAGGTACACAATGTGTAATTTACTCTTATTTTATAATTCACTCTAAAATGGAGCAGAAAACATGTATATTGCGTGCAATCATCCGGTCTTGGAATGAAGGTGGTGGACAAGCAAAAAGCCTTGGCCATACATGTGTCAACTTACAATATACAGCACATTTGATTCGATTATGTGCAAGTTCAACCAACCTCAAAACCCAATTGAACATAAAAATCACCGGATCATTGATTAGCCAGAAAGATTAGATGATAATTAGAGATGACTAGATTAAATTAATGTTAGAAAATTAAGTGTTTAAGACTAATTAAGGTACGGTTGTAATAACAACTTTGTATAATAAAGGGTAAAATGGCTTGATCATTACTGAACTGGACTTCAACTTGCAAGTGGATAACTAAACTCAAAAAGCTTGCATTCAACTCACTCCACCAGCTTTTACTTGCAATCACATAACTAAACTAACTAAAATTTGCACATTCATTAAGTGGTGTTAAATTTTAACGGAAGCCCGTTAATACCCAATAACCCAAATTCATCTGACCCGCCCGATTATTTTATAACCCGCCCCAATTCGAGAACCGGGAATTACGAGAGGGAACCGGGAATTACGAGAATGCTATTTGTGAGTTTTAATATTTTTCTTATAAGTTTACATTACTTCTGCTCATTAAAGTGTACATGTGTTGTAATATTTTTTGTATATCTGTAGGTGCCTACACCTGGAACTACAACTCCACCCAATGTTGCTGTAGAAAAAAAGAAAAAATGGAGGAAAGCATGTGGTGCAAATCAGTTGTCTAATTCTGCAGCAATAGTAGTTTATTAATGCCATCATGTTACAGGCTTATTTAAGCGTATTATTTAAAGTGGAACAAGTACATATGGTCATGAAATTGGACAGATTTTTGGTCCCCCCAGAGACTACTACAGTGACATTTGTTCAGGTTTACTGTTGTCCCCAACGTATACTTTTTGTTCATTAACAGTGTGCCTCCTTTCATGTCTCTCTCTTTTCATTAAATCATTAAAGACTTCTGTATTAAGTAGTTATTATTTCGTTTAATTTCTTCTGCATACATTATTTTTTGCTTAATTTATAAAATATTTACTCGATTTTTATCATTTTTTTTAAAATGTGATTGTAGGATTTAGTAATTATTAAAAAGAAAAAAATAAATTTGGCAAAAAAAAGAAGAAAAAAATAAACTAAAGTTTGCATCAGATCCAACTAGTAATGTACTGCGGGGTAGATTTTCCGTTAGTCGCGTTAGTTGATTTAACGGAAGTTTAGTTTAGTTATGTGATTGCAAGTAAAAGTTGGTTAAGTTAGTTAAATGCAAATTTTTTGAGTTTAGTTATCCATTTGCAAGTTGAAGTCCAGTTTAGTAATGATCAAGCCATTTTACCCGTATAATAAATGCAGATTTTATATTGGATTAGGTGAGAATCTTTCCAACATGCAATAAACTTTGCAATATTTTTCCATGAATATATGGAAATATAATCGTATACTCAAAGCTTTGAACAAGAGGGGAAAGACGGGACCCACAAGAATATAGCAAGTGACTTTAACTTGACACAAGAAAAATCATCTCCTCTTGTGATCCAACACTGCAAGCCACAACTCTGGCACCGCTGAACATGAACAGGTGAAAAAGGATGGATATGAGCAAAGTCTCTTGAGCATACGTACTCTAACTGCCTTTGTTCAAAACCATCATTCAGTTATGTTACACAATTTCATATTCTTTAACAATATTTTTAGTATTCGGTAACAGAACTATAAAAGCGGTAATTGAATTTAATCGGCAAGGACACGCAACAAGGATTCATCAAATTAATTGGATTGATAGGAGATTAATCGGATGATTAATTGAATAATCGGATTTTAATGAATTCGTGAGTTATGAAATATGAATTGACCGGTGATTAATCCTGATGTATTAACTGATGGTTAGACTAATGTTTTGTGATGAGAAGTAGATTGATATGTAAAAGAAATAACTACCTAGCTAATGATTGAAAATTTGCAAAAATATCAAGATGTGATTTTTCATATTTATTTTGGGCATCATTTTTACGAATATAGGTTTATTTCGAGCCGAACCAAACTTCAACCCGGATTTTCGAAAATAATAAACGATAAACCTATCATTTAGGTTATCCAATCACTATTTTGAATAATTTCAAAAATATAACAATATTATACAAAATTTCAGTCAATTTGACCTGTCAAAAATGGATAAAATTCAAAAGTTGACAAATAATATAGAACGGAGAGCTTAAAGTTGTACTTTTAAATTTTTGTTATGATAATTGATAGGAAACTAGCTAAACAATAAAGCTCTCTTGCCTTTCTATTCCCTTTTTGGAAAGATTAAAGATGCTGTTACAAACATAAATTAACTTGCCAGGAAAATCCTGATACAGTTGATGTACATAACAGAAAAAAAGAAACTAGAGTAAAAGATGGGACTTTTTCGCCAAGTAAAAACGGAAAGAACATAATACAAACAACAAAAACAGAAAGTTAAGTAGCTTTCTTGTAAATATAGCTGATATACAAACTATAACTTAGAAGTTTCTTTCTCCCCAATCCCACTACTTAGAAACGTGACTCCCAAGCTTGTTTTCCTCTCATTCTTATCATATATAAGTAATCATTTGTCACACCATTCATCTTAAATCATCAACATTTCCTAGCTTACATTAATAAAACCTCGAAAAAGCTACTTATTATCTGAAAAAATTCAAGATTTTGCAGCTGATCTTAGATGGAGAGTGGAACTAGTGATGGAAGCTGTGTAAGGTTGCAGATAGCTGAGCTGAAGTCGAAGCTAAGCGAAACAGGGAGTTCAGCTGGCACCATTTATGAGCCTGGAATTAGTGTCGAAAAAGGGGAGAGTAGTAATTTTAGTCCTGATGATTCTTTAAGGAGAAATAGCCACAGGGCACCAGAACAGAAGCTGACATTGTTTGCTCTGAGGCTGGCTGTGCTGGAGAAAGCTGCGACAGGGTTGGGAACATTAGGCTTCATCTGGGCCACCGTGGTTTTGCTAGGCGGATTTGCTATTACTCTTGACAAGACAGATTTTTGGTTTATTACCATTATATTGTTGATTGAAGGGACAAGAATTTTCAGCAGGAGTCATGAGCTTGAGTGGCAGCATCAGGCCACGTGGTCGATTGCTGATGCTGGAATCAATAGCTTTCGTGCAATCAGATCAAATTCACGGTCTGTGATCACAACTGTCAAGTCCTTTTTCAGGCCTGTTGTGAAGGCTAGTCAACATGGTAGAGAGATCACAAGGAATAGGAAGATGGAAATTCAGAAGAAGGCGCCTAGTCGGGTGTGGACTACTACAGATGTTCCACTTCTTCCGTATGCTCCTTGGGTTTTCTTGTCAAGAAATGTTAGTAAACTTCTTTACTGGCTTCAACTTGCATCTGCAAGTGCTTGTGTTGGTCTGTCTCTGGTGAAGCTTGTTAGGCATAATTATGGGGAAGTAGCTAAAGGGGATACAGACAAGAGGAATAGACAAGCAGCTCTCAATATTTTTTATTCCTTGGCATTGGCAGAGGCTCTGCTGTTTTTGCTTGAGAAAGCTTATTGGGAATGGAAAGTCATTTGTTGTAGATTGTTGGAACAAGTTAATAAAGAATGTGAACTTGGCCCCTCAGGTATGGTTTCAATCAGAAGATTTTTCTATGACGCGTACTCCAGATGCGTTTCAGGAAGCATTTTTGATGGCCTTAAAATGGACATGGTATCATTTGCCATGGATCTCTTGGCCTCAAGTTCTCCTGATGAGCAGCTGATTGGAGCACAAATTCTACGAAGCTTTGCAGCAAATGATCGGTTTTCAGATGATACGCTACAGAAGATTGGAATATCAATATCAGTGATGGAAAGGTTAGTAGAGATGTTGAACTGGAAAGATCCACAAGAAGAAGAAATAAGGCATTCAGCAGCCGAGATTCTGTCAAAACTAGCTGGGAAGAAACAAAATTCCCTTCGAGTTGCAGGCATACCTGGTGCTATGGAATCAATATCCTCTCTTTTACATGTCAGTAGGACTTCCACTGCTGCAGCTGATGAGATATTTGAAAAGAAGATCATCTTTGACAGCGAAAATTATGGGGTTTGGACATTTAACCATTTGGGGCTTCTCATTCTCAAGAAGCTTGCCCGTGACCATGACAACTGTGGAAAGATTGGAAACACAAGAGGACTATTACCAAAGATCATTGATTTCACTCATGCAGATGAGAGGTTACTCAAAAATGGCAAGGCTTCACCATCTCAAATTTTGACTGTCAAAAGATCTTTGCAAGTTGTGAGGATGCTTGCAAGTACAGCAGGTGCCACAGGAAAACAGCTCCGCAAAGAGATTTCTGAGGTAGTTTTGACAATCAGCAACATAAGGGATATATTAAGATGCGGTGAAAAACATCCAGTGTTACAAAAACTAGGCATAGAGATTTTAACTAGTCTGGCATTGGAGGAAGATGCAACCGAAAGAATTGGAGGAACAGGTGGATTACTCAAGGAATTGTTCAACATTTTCTTTAAACAGGAGATCCCAGATAATCAGAACCATGTAAAGATTGCTGCCGGAGAAGCACTATCAATGTTAGTACTAGAAAGCAAGAACAATTGTCATCGGATCTTGAAGCTTAATGTAACTGAACAGCTTGTCAGTGCATTAGAGATTCCAGTGCTTCATGTAAATGCAGCAAGAATACTGCGAAACTTGTGTAGCTACAGCGGATCACATTGTTTTGACAAACTAAGAGACATTACAACTGCAACACCTACTGTGAGATTTTAAACTTTCAGTATGTTCACTTATATACTTTCCAAGATCAAATATAGCAATAGGACTAATAAGTTTGAGTTTCTCTCTTGCAGATTCTTAAAGCAATTATGACAGCAGAGAATAAGTTGCAAGAAGTAATGATTGGACTAGCAGCACAAGTTTTCAGATATATGCCACCTAAAGAATCAAGCAGCATGTTCGAAAGAGCTGGAATTCATGAGGCAGAATTAGCAGGAGCACTAGTCCAAATTCTGAGGAAATATCCGTATCCTCAAATTAAGATTCCAAGAATAAGAAGGTTTGCGATAGAGTTGGCAATTTGGATGATGAGAGACAAAGATACAAACATAACAATGTTCAGGGACTTGGGAATGGTGAAGGAGCTGGAAAATGTTATAGAGACCACATCAGAGCTTGAAAGTTTCAATATTTTCTCCGGTACTGTTGGGCTCAGCCGTCATAGCACAACAATCCATTCACTAGTGGAAACCGCAATGCAGTTGCTTGAAACTGAGTAAGTTACAGAAATGAAATATTTGCAAGAAAAAAAGAGGATGCTGATGCTGAAGTTATCTAAATGTAATAAGCCTGTACATATTACTGTATTGTTGTTGTAGGAGATTCTTTTATTATATCATTATATTTTTCAAAAGAAATTTAACTGTATTAATATTTGAGTGTCTTGTTTTCCAGAAATTACTGCATATGCATGTCAGTACTACATAATTCCTCATTGGCAGATTGTGCATTCATGTAAGTGTTGATCCATAAAATGCTAAAAAAGGTCCAATGTGCTATAAACATATAGCTAAATGCTAATAGCAAGGGGTGTGAATTTGCAATTGTGGTATTCAAGCAATCTTCTTACATAAAAATGGTTGGAAGGCATAAGATGGTAGTAAAAGAAGCAAATTTAATACCTTCCACTTCTCTCTGTCTTGTTCTGCTGTGGTCCAAAAAGCATGCAAAGACCTCATTTTTCTCCAACAATCATTCTCAACTCCACTCCATTGGCTGTTGGATAACATGTGATAAGGTAAGGTTTACCAAGTATACAATTATACATCAACCAACCAAATGTTTCATTACCTAAAGAACCAGAAACAGAATTATATAAGACTTGCAGTGTTACACAGGAACCATCCTAAAGTTGCAGTACCTTAAAGTACTAAAATCAGGCTTTCATGTTGAAAACTTGTTCCAATTAATAACTTGTTTTCTTTGGTTGATTGTTAATAAATGATTTATCTTTTTTAAGGATTGTTGAGTGGGAAGTGAAGACAAAGACATTGATCTCTAACTCTGCCATCTCAACGCCTTGAAATTGTGTTAAATGGAAAGCATTAATTTCTGGTCTAAAACATGGTTATAGTGATCGGAAATTGAAACTAATCGTCGTTTCAGGATTTAGAAGAGATTTATCAGAGGTTTTTTAAATAAATTAAATATTTTAAGTCAAATTAGAATATAATAATAGAGTTAAGTTCTATGGAGTACATAAAAACATTGGAGTATTGGAGTACAAATCATAATTTTTTGGTTTGATCCTATATAATATCTTTGATTATCCAAATTTTGATATAATCTATCATTTATAAGTTGTCTTGCACATAATTGTCAATTAATCATTAATATCTTTCAACTTTAACAAGTATTAAGATTATTGTTCTGCTTATTAGTTATATTGCAGAACATAGAGTCCTATGATTTATAAAAGTAATTATTGTATCATTTGATCACGATGTTTATGTTGCAGAACATAATGTGCAGGTTGTCAAATATTTACAAATATTATTGGACAAAAAAAATTAAAATTTAGATGACTAGATTACATTTTATCAAACTTTGTACTCCAATACTCCAATTTTTTTTATACTCCATAGAACTTAACTCTATAATAATATAATAATCATTAAATATATACAACATGTGATGCAACCCATGTAATTTAAAATCTTGGAGTACTTTATGGCCTGCTTGTTATCTTTCAACAACCACCAGCTATGCCAAATCTGCATTTCTTTAGAACAAGTAGTTCCTCATACTATATCACATTTTTTGGGCATCGAATCGGTTTCGAGTCGTGTTCTTCTCTATATGGGTATCAATCATGTGTCATATATAAATTAAGTAACAAAATAAGAGTTTCAAACTAAGCTATGATGCTACAAAAATAAAATAAAAAATGTGACACTTAGAAATGAGAATGAAAAATAAATAAAAGAAAAAAGGGCAACCAAACAGAATCTTATCTGTTTTATATGATAAAACTTCTCTTGGTGACCTTGTAGAGACCAATTTCTATTTTCCTCCACTCATAAGAAACCCCTATCTGCCACGCAAAAGCCAAATATAAACTACTACTACTTCAAAGTAACAACTCATCAATATTACTATACATTCTCACTCAAATAACACTTTAGTCATATTTTACATCTCTCGAGTTGGAGCTAAACCCACCTTCTAATTACCCATTCAAGCCATTCTAAGGTAACCCTAGTGCCTTAAACTCTTTAATTCCTAAATTTTTTATCTGGGTATGTGATGAAATGAAAGAAATCAAGAATGTGATGGTTAAAAATCACTAAAGTTTGAAACTTTATATATTTTTTTGAGAAAGCTGTCATTCTTAACAAAAGGGTTGCTTGGGATCTTACATTTCTTGATCTTTATAATGCATGTGTCACTGTTTGTTTGTTTGGTGATATCAAGTTTCTATCTGTTTTCATGTTTGTTTACATTTCTTGATCTTTATGATGCATGTGTCATTGTTTGTTTGTTTGATGATTTCAAGTTTCTATCTGGTTTCATTTTTAGAAGGAAAGCATATTCTTCAGTGAATGTTGAATGATTGAATGACCATTTTGGTTATTCTATAATAGTCAATCTCCAGGATGATCATACAAGAATTTAAATGTTTGTTATTTTGTATGTTTTTGTATGAAAGTGAATAGGACAAGTGTAGGGCAGACAACATGTGATGGTTGGATTGACTATATTATATAGAGAATATATTATATACATCTCTGTGTGTGTGTTATGAAATTGGAAATTTGTTTCACTCTGGTTGTATTTTCATACATAAAAGTGAACAAGAGTTCAGAATATTTAAAATAGAATGCACCAGATGAATTAGGTTCAATTACTGTTGATTTCTCAGATTTAATGTCAGATGTGTTAGCAATTTTTCCACGGCTTTACTATGTAATAGTTCATTGATTGTCTATTGTTTTAACTTTATTTGATGGTGTAATTGTTTGAATAACATGTCCTTTTCTGCATCAAACAAAATGAACATTTATAAATCATAAAATTTGTTTGTTGGGAAACAAAGGACAACCAAGAGGTGAAATCCAATTAGCTAGATGATGACAAGGCTGTCCGTGTGTTGATAGCGTTAATGAATTAAACAAGGTAAAGAACAATTAGTTGATGAGTAAGACATATGCAAAATGTGGTTTGACCACTGTAGCATTTGGAGAATGTGCTCACAGAAACAGAACAAAGCATGGAAAGATAAATGGATGAGATAGTATAACAAATTGGAAGACATTCCAGGCTTCTTGAACACTAAGGTATAACTTACCGGCTAAGTTTTGAGGCTACACATGGTTCCCTAATTTAGATTTAAATGTGTCAATTATGTTACTTAAACGTATGGTTGACAATCGGAAAATATGCATTATGAACATAAATATATGCTACTGTTAGTGTAATTATGAATGCCCCTATTTAGATACCTTATATGTCATGATAAGGCAATACCTGTTCTCAATTGTGTGCAAAATTTATTGTTGATCCGACCTTAGTTGAGGTGTAGATGGTGTGCTCCTAAGAATGATTACCTAACTTCTAAGAAGATTCTGGGAACAACGTCCAACGACAAAAATTTTAAATGAAGGGTACAATAATAGCATGAAATACTTGGTGTTCAAGTCAAATTTAACTGATAAAGCCTTGCATTTATTTAAAAGCAGGTGAGGATGGCTCAGATCTTAGCTCCGTCAGTGCAATGGCAAATGAGATTCACAAAAAATTCTACCGAAGTAAGTTCAATGACATCAAAGATGTGGGGTTCTCTATTCCTGAAACAAAACAAGAAAGCACCAGCTAGAAGTTCTACCAAATATAGAGCATTAGCAGTGAAGTCTGAGGATGGCACCATAAATAGGATGGAAGATCTACTAAATTTGGATGTAACTCCATACACCGATAAGATCATAGCCGAGTATATATGGTATGCTCTCTACTTCACACAAACATGATCTAAGATAATTTTGAGCACGGCGCATGTTGACATTTGTTATACTATTTTCATCAGCAATCTTTCACATTTGTTACATATTATGATACCTAGATCCCAAGCTTCTAAATTTGTAAAAGACATCATGCTAATTCATAACATCTGCATCTTGAAACAGGATAGGAGGAACTGGCATTGATGTTCGAAGCAAATCAAGGGTAATTTGAAGCTTAAATGTTGCTTACCAAGTGTACTCTGGTAGTAAGCTGATCATTGAATTACTTTTACTTTATTCCTAAGTTCATTTCTGTATGTTTGCAGACAATCTCAAAGCCAGTTGAGCACCCGTCTGAGCTACCAAAATGGAACTATGATGGATCAAGTACTGGGCAAGCACCTGGAGATGATAGTGAAGTAATTTTATAGTAAGATTCTATAAAGAAGCACTTCTATCTGATAAACTATTCCTTCAAATCATCTGTCGTATATTAAATATTTTTTAACTGTATTCAGCCCTCAAGCAATTTTCAAGGACCCTTTCCGTGGTGGTAACAACATCCTCGTGAGTCAAACAATTTCATGCAGCAATTGTATTGTGTTCAATTGTTAAATATACATCTGTTTATGACATTTTAATTTTATTTTGTAAATATGATATATAAAATATCTCTTAAACCCTTTTGAATATTTCGAAAAGGTCATATGCGATACCTACACGCCCCAAGGAGAGCCTATTCCTACAAATAAACGCCACAAGGCTGCTCAAATATTTAGCGATGCGAAGGTTTTAGGTGAAGTTCCATGGTAAGCAAAATTTATAATTGATTTCATTTTGGCACTTCTGCATTATCAACTTACCTAAGATCTAGCTTTGAGAAGGAATGTCATGTGTAACACAATGATGCCTGATTTTTTGGTTGTCTAAGAGCAGGTAGGGGATTTCGATTTCTGTCTGTCTTTCTTATGAGTAATTTTTTCATAACCATCTGCTAGGTTTGGAATAGAGCAAGAGTACACCTTGATGCAACAGGATGTAAACTGGCCTTTGGGATGGCCTGTTGGAGGCTATCCTGGTCCTCAGGTAAGAAGATCTCAGCAAAGTAATTATGCTACACATTTTATGTTTAAAGTATACTTATAACTTGTTTCCTATCTTGTCTTTTAATATCACAGGGTCCATATTACTGTGCTGCTGGAGCGGATAAGTCATTTGGCAGAGACATATCTGACGCTCATTATAAGGCTTGCTTATATGCCGGAATTAATATTAGTGGCACAAATGGAGAAGTTATGCCTGGCCAGGTCTGTTCTTCTTATGTCCTTTCTACAGATGCTTATAGATGTTACATCACTGGTAATATTCGTCATCTTATTTTTTTTCCATTTTAATGCAGTGGGAATTTCAAGTGGGTCCCAGTGTCGGTATTGAAGCTGGCGATCACATCTGGTGTGCCAGATACCTCCTGGAGGCAAGTTATATCCTCAGATAGTGGTCTAATATCCAACTCCATGCACTGTCGGGAAACCAATTATTTTCAAACGATTAATATTACAAGTCATGATCCAGAAGCTTTGATGTCCTTTTCATTCGCTTTAAAACTGAAGTTTTAGGGTCTAACCCTTGCTTCTTTGATTTACGTTTCTCAAGTTTTGCAGTCTGTATTGAGTCCCAATTTAGTTTTAGCTGTATGTGCTTATATTTAACAAACCAACTATACTATGCATATGCTTGGGTGGTTAGTCGTTTTTCCCCAACACATTTTAATTACTTTTGCATCTTCTATGTCTTTTTTGTTATGACAGAGAATTACTGAGCAAGCTGGGGTCGTTCTCACACTTGACCCGAAACCAATTGATGTAAGCTAGATCATGTACAAGTGCAGTTATACATCATGGTTAGATATTATAAAGAATATTATCTAATCTCTTATTTGAATCTGCAGGGTGACTGGAATGGAGCAGGCTGCCACACCAACTACAGGTACTTCTGTGCTTTATTAATATGTATTCAAGCTGCTTATTACTATATGAACTGATGGAATATAAGCACTGTCAGAAAATCAATGTTTAACTTAACATTCTTTGGAATCACAGTACAAAAAGTATGAGAGAGGAGGGAGGCTTTGAAGTAATTAAGAAAGCAATCTTAAACCTTTCACTTCGCCACAAAGAGCACATCAGTGCATATGGAGAAGGAAATGAGAGAAGATTGACAGGAAAGCATGAAACTGCGAGCATTGACAGCTTTTCTTGGGTATGTGTTGATAGTGTTGGCATTTAATTCTGCAAAAACAGACAAGAGTGTAGATGTAAAATATTCTATTCCAATTCTAATTTGGTAACATGACTTTATCATGCAGGGAGTTGCTGACCGTGGTTGCTCAATCCGTGTGGGGCGTGATACTGAGAAGGAAGGCAAAGGTAGGCCCTGTAATTGGCAAAACTAGAAAAAAACTGGCATAGCTATTAAAAGTTCTTATACAGTTGTTAGCTACCAAATGAACAAATTTTGTGCAGTTTTTTTGTCTATACTTATATTTTGGTATCTTCAAAACCAAGTTTGTCAATTAGTACTTATTGATACCTTCATCTTTTTCTTACTATCCTTTCTATTGTATGGCAGGTTACTTGGAGGATCGGCGCCCTGCTTCAAACATGGACCCATATGTTGTGACTGGTTTACTTGCTGAAACTACATTACTGTGGGAGCCAACACTTGAAGCTGAAGCTCTTGCTGCACAGAAACTATCTTTGAATGTCTAGATTCAGTTCAAGATAAATTTACATTTTCCACAAAATTCATTGTCGTCAGTTGAACCGCCTCCTGCTTTCTTTGGATCATTAGTTGATAATTTCTGTAAATAAAGGGAGCCCCAGTGGTTAACCTTTCCTTCTATTATGAAAGACATTCTTGGAGGTCATTAGGTGTTCAAAAGAATAATTATGATGATTTTGAGAATACTCTACCCGGAAGCAATTGTCATCAAGTTCTGAGCCTGAATTTTTTTTATTTAATTCTCTTTTATGCTGTAGAGCTTAATCATATTTTAAGATTTCTAGTCCCTAATATTCTTTGAAATTCATTTAGCCTAAACGAGCGATGTTCAGAGAATTTAAAATTAAGCGAGTTGGGCCTCTATATTTAACACAAAATCTGGTGGGTTGTTGAATGTACTTCCTAGTATGCAATATGCAAAGAAGCTGTAGACTGTAGTTAGTATTGTTGTAGGAATGTATTGTAATATTGGTTTTGGAATGAGTAGCAGCTAGTACATCTTCTCTTCATCAGGAAAGACAAGACTATTCTTTTCTTCTCCAAGAGGGAAGTTCAACAGCAAGAGTATAAAGAAATTCCAGCTGAATATTTTATCAATACAAATACTTTTCCATTGCAACTTCAGTGGATTAAGCATCATTCTTTGTGTATTTATACTTAAAGACGTGAATTGACAAGGGAGACAGATTTAGATTTTTCATAACTTCTTGTATTAAAGTTTCGATAGGTTATGGCTTCTGGAGCAGGGAAATCAGCAGCACTCCTCTTCTTGGTTACTAATCTCATACTTTATCTGGTTGTCATCATTCTTGCAGCATGGGATGTAGATCATGCAATGGAAAAAACCCACGAAACAGGTACATCTCCTTATTTTTGTGTTTTATAGACACGGCATTCTTAAGGACTGTCAAATCTGATATACTAAAAATGTATTTGCAGCCTCTGTTCTTACAATTCCTGCGCGAATATTTCCAATATACTTCCCAAAGGGCAACATGGCAACAGGGTTCTTTGTAATATTTAGTCTAATTGCTGGTGTCGTCGGATTCATGAATTCAGTTACAGGAATTTATAATGTCATGGCATGGAATCCCTCCAGCTTACATGCAGCTGCTGCATCATCCCTCGCAACTTGGACACTCACTTTACTATCCATGGGGTAATCAATAAAAATCTCTGAATTTATAATATGTATTCTTATTTTTAAATGAATATATAAAAATGGTCTTTTTATTCCTCTCCCACAGACTGGCATGCAAAGAGATCAATATTGGCTATGCAGATTCAAGCCTGGTTAGTGTCTTCACTTGTACTAAATTCATTTCTATTTTTATTGAATTTTATCATTAAGTTTGTCCTTATTAAGCCCTTGGCCTCGACTGAAGTTTTGTTCATGCGGTTCTGCAGCGAGCACTGGAGATAATCGTGATAATACTGAGTGGGAGTCAGTTGATTTGCCTGGGTGCAATCAATGCCGGGGTTCAAGAAGTTGAGAATGAAAAGGCATACACTGGAAGAGTTTAAACTACCAAATCATTATCAGGATTCTTACATATTCATGTAACATTTGTTCATTACATAGTAACTACCTGAGTGCTTGATTTTCTTTCTGGTGTTTAAATGCATGATGATATTTCTTGCTCTTCATTTGGTGTTTAAAACTTTGATGTATATGAAAGGTAACTTGTAAACAACCTGCAATTTGTAAATGATAGTGGGGCAACTTCTAAGAAGCTCATATCCGATTTCATTGAAGACACTATTAACGTATCAAAAAATACATCCGTTTCAATAGGTTCTTATATCAAAATTTCTCAAGAAAAATTATAACTTTCTAATCCAAGACAAAATAAATTATGATATATATTTATAGCTTTTGAGTTGTAACGAAAAAAGTCCAATTTTTTTGTAAAAATAATATTTAAACATCATCAAACATATAGAAAAACTTCCCCTTATATTTACAAGAAAAGGATTTTTTTTTTTAAAAAAATGAAAATACGGGTCGGGTCAACATGACCCGTTAAGACCCTAAGCTCTCATAACTAAATTTGTAACATAGCTTGCATATAAAACCAACTGTTTTGTCTCTCCACAACATCTTTTGTTGTTGTAGTTGTGTTGAAAAGATTCACCCAGATGTTGTACAGTTGCGGAGTAGTATATACTCTCCCAACTGTCACTTCCTCTTGCCGCCAATTTCACACCCCTCTTTTCAAGAAACACCCAATTCAACTCCTCCCCCTCAAAACCCTAAAACCCAAATTCACCTGTTCTGCCTCGATTGATGATGCTGGGCCTCCAAGAAATTGGGAAAAATGGTTGCCCAAGAATCTGTTTTCGGCGGAGAAGGTGTTGAAATCGATATCCGAAGCCACTTCTAGTCCTATTTGTCAGTTCATTTCTTCCCCAATTACATTCTTGCATACTGTGGACCCCAGAATCAAATTGGTAATTTAACTGAAATTTTATGGGGTTTTCTTTTTATTTTGTTGGAATGTGATTATTCTTTAGTTGAACTCATTTTATGTTATAAAGTAATAACGTTGGGACAGACGGAAAATATTACTTTATCAAGAGTAAAAATGCCTTATCTGCGTGATGTTGGGGCTGGAATTGCCCAAATGTAGTTGATGTGCATGCTGCAATGCTGAGTTAGTTAGCTTTGTCAATTCAATTAACACGATTGAATCTAGAATTCTTATATAATCAATTCATCCTTTCAAAAGAATATATTATTAGTATAATACTATCTTAATGACTGTCTAGGGGGAGGCATACTCTAATGTTCACTTGTTCAGGCTTGAAGCTACATAAAAGAAAGATTAAATTTTGCAATTCTGTTCCTTATTACTAAATACTAACATATTGAGTACTTATAAGAGATTTGATTGTGCAGGCATGGCTAGTTGTTCTAGTTGTTTTACCAGCAAGAAGTCATATTCTCATGCGTTTTGGATTAGTTGCTTACCTGAGTTTATTGTCTATATTGATTCTTCCGAGGCATGTATGGATGGTAAGCATTGGCTTCTTAATATAGTGAGATTATAGCCTATAAAAGGATGTGAACTTTGTATCCAATTAGATCTATTATATCTACGTGATACCGATTCTTAAACGTGTATCATTTTTAAGACGAGGGTTATCTGTATTGCACTAGAGGAAATTATTTAATTTTTCCTTTTGCATATAACTAGACTATATTAGCGGCATGTTTCGGTGCAAGGCTCTGAGCTTGGTTTTATTGTTTTTTATCTCCTCCTGTAAAGTCTGCAAATAGCCTCAGTTGAAGACAATTGATTTCCTAATGCAGGGGTGTTATCTATCCTATATCATGTGTAGGATCAATTAGGAAGAGTGTCACTCCTGTCTGGGATATTATTTATAATGTTGGGGCTAGGTGCAGATGGCGCACCTCCAGTTGTGCAATTAAGAACCCCGCCACCGTCAATGATGGGATTACCGAGTCTTCCAGCATCTTTGGAAGGTTATTCGTATATAATCATGAAATTGGGGCCATTGCAGCTTACACGGAAGGGCTTGTCAGTGGCAAGCACATCGGCATCTCTAACTTTCAGCGTAAGTTATATATATTGCATTTCTTTTAATCTAGTTAAAGATGTATTAGATGCTCTCTACAACTTTTCTTTTGTTTTCTTGTTTTTATATTGTAGCTTTCTGCATCAGTCTTTTCATTTCATCAGTACCACTCTCATCCAGTTATCATTGCCTTTTTCTATCGCCCATTTCATTCTTGCACTGCTTACAAAAACTCTCGTACCTCCAACGTCATCCTATTAAGTGTAAATAGAGCTTCTTATGCAAAATGTCTTAAAGCTAGACATTGTTGAAAGTTTTATGAGGAATAGGGTTTTCTCTTTAGTCCTACCTTACACCTTTGGGCCCTTATTACGGGAACCTTCTAGTAGACATTTAGACAGGTGTAGAAAAAGAAATGATATATTGCTAAAGTGTTGTTTGTTGCTAATTCCGGTAGTTCGGTGAATTGCAGAGGGCAAACATTTTGTAGCAGTTAAACTTTAGATCCTTCTCATCACTAAATTCCTGTATCTTCTCTAAAGATTATGATGTGAAAAAGAACTTACTTCAGAATAATAAAAAATGTACTACTGCCTGTTAGCTTGAGCTCCTCAGCATTTGTTAATGTGCTAGATTTTTC
The DNA here is from genome assembly GCF_001625215.2 of Daucus carota subsp. sativus. Lineage (NCBI taxonomy): Eukaryota > Viridiplantae > Streptophyta > Magnoliopsida > Apiales > Apiaceae > Daucus > Daucus carota. The sequence continues at coordinate 27,326,775 of NC_030388.2, forward strand.
AAAGTGCGAGCCTGTGTCTCTCCACTACAACTCCGGAGCAACTTGCATTTGCTCTGCAATGGTATATGCGCCCTTTGGCATATATTGGAGTTCCAGTTGCCGAGGTGATCCTTACGCTCCTACTTTCACTGAGGTTCATTAATCTTGTTTTTGATGAGGTGAGAAACTTCTTGGTTGGTAAGCTTTAGAACTATTTTTAATGTATTGGTACATAAGCAATAAATCTATAACTTCTTGATTATCTCATAATACGTCCATTATCTGTAGCACAATAGGCAAATTAAGTTACCAATCCTTATTTCCAAATTTTCATCAACTGTTTCCAGGTGCGCGTAGTTGCGCTGGGTATTGTATCTCGCAGGATATATTGGGAGAAGTTTACAGCTTTAGAGACAATTGAAGGTGAGTCTTCAATATGACTATCACTTGCGTGCCTTCTCTTTATTAGTGTAACCATAAATTTGTGATACATCGTTACATGCATGGCCAAACCAGGGGCACGGGAATGTAGCCATGTGGGAACACTAAGCCCACAGAAAATTTTCTTCTATGGTCTATATAATAACTTTACGAATGGAACATTCATGCTTAGTGATAAAAAATGGGACACTTGCATATAAGACATATGGTAGAATACAAATCCTCCTTTCTTTTGTTGTTAAAAGAAACCCATTTTCTGGCTTGGGTTCTATGGGTTTGGAAGATCAGGTCGCAAGCGGATAGAGGAGGGTGATGATAGGCTGTTACAAGGATCTGTGTTTTGTGACTGGACTTGAAGACAGACATGGGCCTTAGCCCGCCGCTGAGCTGCACTGCACCTGTCCCTGGATTGTGTGCCTTCTTCAAATTCTAGTTTGATTGTAGGAGTAGGACATTTATATCCTTTTCTAGCTGGCAATATTTGTTTCTCAGCCCTTCTCAGCTTTTCAGATAGACTTGATATTCCATCTCTGCCTGCATATATATTATATATATGTAACACATACATATATAATATATGTGTGTGTGTGTGTACTTCCCTTCACCAAAATATTACATGGACATTACTCACATTTCCATCTCCTGTTCCAAAGATATTAAAGAAGACTTGTTTCCACTTGAAGATACGTGCTGACTGATACATTAAGTGGATAAATTTCAAGTTTTTTAGTTTTATCTGTTTTCAGTCCTATCTAGGTTCCAACTTCTCATTCTAGAAACAAAATTTTTCTATCCTGGAAGTAGTGTTTCTACCATCTGGATACAGTCTTCCTATTTAATTTGTATATGCTGCTACACTGCTATAGTATGAATTTGTTACAATATTTGTAATGTTGCTGCTTGGAAGTTTCTAGTAAAATGTCTGTTTTGTAACATTGCAGTTTTCTTCACATACATCCGGCGGATCTTCAATAACATATTCAGTCATGCAGAACAGATTTCTCAGGTTTAATCTATTGCTAGTTCTCTTAACTTTATAAAATGATGTCAAGTTCATGGATTTGTACTATTTATTATACACATTTATATGCTCCATTTTGTTTAGAGTTTAATTATCTGACCTCTTAAAAAAATTGTTTTCCTTGTATTTAGCTCCGTGGTTGACCTTCCAGTGACTAAATTGGAGGATCGAAGTACATCCTTATAATCAACTTAGTAGCAACTTTGTCATGACTAGTTTAACAAGTGGTTCTGATCTTGTGAAAACCATCAAAAAATTGTCCTCGAGTTGATAGCTATCTACTGATTTCATGATGTAAATTGTATAATTGCAGGCAATGAATGTTAGAGGTTTTAGAGGTGACAGCAACACGCACAACATTTACTTCTCATCGTTGTCTTCTAATAGCATGGCCAACATTCTGTCCATAATGTGCCTTGTCTGCCTTGTTGGCGCTGCTGCTGTATCAGATTGTTTTGTCTGAAAATGTTGTCAAAAAAGGGTTATGTTCTTCATGTTTATCTTCCGTCTGTATAGACGAACTCCAAGTATTATCTTCATTTGGCAATTGGAGAGCAGTGCTGGGGATGTAGTAACTTTAACTTCCCTGGAAGTATGTCAAATTAATATTTATATAGGAAATAGGACTTCATGGAAAGTGAAAATTTCAGCAACCAAACAGATTTATGAACTTTGTAGACATTATATGTTCCAATCGAATCAAATACTAAGATGGAATTGGTATCACTGATAATAGGGTAACTATGTTAGAGTATACATTTCAAATTAATCTCAGAGATCATGTATAATGACTTTTCATGATTTAATTAGATATAACTCTTTTCATATTCACAACAAATTTCCATCAAATAAAATATAACATAAATTTAATGGCATGTTATTTAGGAAAACTTTTGACCTTTTACTATAACTCAAATATTAATCAATAATTTAAATTTTTTATAAAAGACTTCCATATGAAATTGACCACATTCAAATCGGATATTTATTATTTAGGAAAATATATGATTTAGTATTGTTTAGTACTCCCTCCGTCCCCCTGAGTTGTATACATGGGGGGACGGGGACGCGGTACGGACTTTAATGCTCCCGTAAAATGTAGTTGTGGAATTTATTTTTAAAATTTTCTTTTTCTGAATTAAAGTTTGGATGTTATATTTTTATTCAGAAAAAGAAAATCTCAAAAATAAGTTACGGAACTAGGTTTTATAAGAGCATTGAAATGCGTGTCGAGCAGTTAAAAAGAAACGTATACAATTAAATGGGACAGAGGGAGTATTGTTTTTAAAAATCTAAATCTTTCTGGCAGAAAAGAATAATCTAAATCTTGTAGGAATTTTTAATACATTTATCTGAAAAATGCACATTTTAAAGTACGAGTAAAAATTTAGAACTAATATTGAAAAATAAATAAATAAAACTTCTGACTTTTACCATCAAGTCTATTTAATAACTACAAAAGTACTTGACTGGCCATTTTTTGAAACTAAATAATAATATTCTTTCTATTTCTTAATATATTTAACTCACATTTTTATGATTGTATAATAATATTATTTTTGTGAAATAAAATATTAATTATATATATATTTTTTGAAAATAGAAAATAATAATTTTAACGTATGTCAAAAATTAAAATGTTGCAAACTATAAAGTACTGAATTGACAAAATGTATTCACTTCGCCAGTTACCCGTAGAAACTGCTATTTCCCCCTGATACAAAAACATGGTGATTTTCCAGTTTTTATCCCGTGCACAAACGTGCTGCACTTCTCATATGTATTCTCCTTAAGTTCGCAATTCTGACATGTATTCACAGCTTCCATTTCTTACATGTATATTTTTTTTCACCTAATGTATTCCTAAGTAGATTAGAGCACCACATGTTTGATACAATGCTTAAAAGAGTTGGCAATGCTTTTAAATCCTGTATAATGATTTTCTTTATTTGTTTGCAGACTAATATTTTTGGAATATAGGCTATGGAAAGTTGGTCAGCAGTGTGATGGAAGTCAGATAATTGCTCACAGAAGCTTTCACATCGCGGTACATGCATTGTCATTTGCAGGTAAACTATGTTTTCCGCTTTTCAAAAAAAAAACCTATGTTTTCCATTTATAAGGTTGGTAAAGCAAGCCTCAAATTGAGATGGGAATTTAAATTAGAATCTTCAATTGTTTGCTGATGTACCATTTTGCATTGTTTAGCACTCTAGTATTATCATTTTCAGGCTTCCTAAATATATATACTTAACATACATTGATAGGCAATAGGCTCTTCAGGTCCGTATGAATTGCAGTTAGTCTTTTAATGAGATTATTATGCATAATAGGAAATAATGTAGACGACAAAATGTCTATAATTTTCTATCATCCCTGTAAAGGTGAGGTAGTGCACAGTTAATTAACCTAGAAGCTGTTCCTAATGGATTCTAGCTCGCGTAATACAGCATGCATGTCTGGTCGAGCCTTTGGTGATGGCTTGGAGCATGCCAAACCAATATCAAACATTCTAGTCAGGCGCTTTTCTACTTGTTTGCCATCCGTTCTAGATGTCATTTCCATAATGAGTGGGTCAGTAATGTCAATTACTTTGTCGGGCAGGGACATCCAAACAAAGTTGTGAAGGTTAAGCCCTCCCCGAAACATACGATGGGTAGGCTTTTTACTTGTCAGCATCTCCAGTAGTAAAATCCCAAAGCTGTATGTGTCTCCCTTGGTTGTCATCTTGCATCCTAGACCATACTCTAATAACCAAAAAATATAAATTTATAAACTTTAGCTATAAATTGCGAAATAGAGATCAAGACAAACTGGTAGCTTTAAGGGCAATCCCTCAATCGTGCAATGACTCTTACTCTCTATGCGTGCAACAATATAACTATATACACCACATTTTAGTCAACATAGGCTTTGTGCAAACTTTGTTGTATATATTATTTTGTGTTTTGTATTTACTTACATCCTCTATTTTTATTGGGTATTTTTTTTTTATATGTTCATTATTTGTGCGTTTTATTTATGTTTTATATTTGTTTGTTCTTATACTTTTTAATTATAATATAGCATTCTTTATTAGATATATATATATATATATATATATATATATATATATATATATATATATATATATATATATATATAGGGGCCTTCTCCTTGAGGAACTAACAAATATGGTAACCTAGTAACTCTTCTAAAAACTAACTGTTAAAAGATACAGGACATACCTGACCAAATTACAGGACATAAAACTTGTCTTGAAACCTGACTGTATATTTATAAATAATACAGTACATAAAATACATAACATTAAAAATTGAAGAACAAAAAATACAATGTCCTGTATTTATTTATATTTTGTAGTTTTCTCACAGGTTCTGTATTTTGTTTGTTATATATAATATGATTTTTTTTATTTGTGTAATTTTTTATTTAAAATTTCTCGCATGTTCTGTATTTTATTTGTCATATTTCATTGTTTGTTATGTGTTCCGTATTTTATTTGTCATAGTATTAAAAATATTAATATGAAATAAAAACAGAATAATTAATCAACATGTAAGGATTACAGTTATATGACTTGCAGTTACTCAAAGTTACTGGACACATGTAGTTAGCTAGCAGTTACAGAATGGTGGGGTAGATGCAGAAGGGAATTGTGTGGCTAAGATCGAAAGTTACCAGGTTACTAAAATAGAAGAGTTCCTCATTGAACCATACCCTATATATATATATATATATATAGAGTGGCACTCTAGAGAGGGCTCCTTATATAGAGTTCCATAGTACACCACCATCTGAACCGTTGATATATTAAGATAGAATGAATGGCTGCGATTAAAGATATTACAGTCACTTGCAATACAGTCACTTATACACACACGCACTATACACACAACCGAGAGAGAGAGAGAGGGAGAGAGAGAGACAGAGATAGCGATACACAAACAACGAAGATCAACAAACCAAGCTCAGAATAAGAATCGGTCTTTTTCAAGAGCAGATCGAAGACTTGAAATACAAGATCAAATTAATCAGAAGCAAATGGAACTTGATCGAGTAATATCTATGTTATTTTGGTTTGATAAATTAGGGTTTTGAATTAGAACATTTCGATTTGTGATTATAACATAATTAGTTCAGTTTTTGTTTCAGATTGTTTGGAAAGATAATTACAAATTACAAGATATTAAAGCGAATCGGTAAGAAATTAATTTACAGTTATCCATTTTTACAGAGTATAATGTTCTATAATAGAATATATGTCCTTTAATGTTATTCCAGGCATGAATGTGTATTTTGTATAAGTTCTACTGCAGATTTTTTTTTCATATTATAAAGCAGAATACTAGTAGATTATTTTGTACTTATATTCTAAAATAGAATAGTTGTTTACTGGTAGATTGTGAATGTTATGTGCGTATAATTTAGAATAGAATAGTTGTTGTTCGTACAATAGAGCATATTACTAGTAGGATTTCAATGTTTTGTGCTCATGCTCTACTATAGAATAGTTGTTATTAATCTAATGGATAAGACTAATTGTGTACTCTATATGTTTTATGCTGATATTCTATAACAGAATAGTTGATCGTTTATAATAGATAACAGATTACTTGTGTATTGTGAATTTCTAATACTAATGTTCTATAACAGAATAATAGTTCTTTATAGTAGAGACCTAATCACTTGTACAGTGTGATTATTTTATGCTTATGTTCAACAATAGCATAATTGTTATTTGAACTAAAGAGCAGCTTACTTGTATATTGTATATGACCAGAATAATAATGTTTTGAAATGATGAGTGTGACTCTTGAAGATGCAATATCAATTATTATAGGTCATGTTCTTAATCTAGTAAATTAGGACTATGAAGCTATGGCTCGTGATTATTATGCGTTAGACTTTTTCTCTCTGATTTAGAAGTTTTTCTAATAGTACCAGCCCTGAAGAACTGCTTTGATGATGCATTTAATACTATTGTGAAAGAGCTCAACTTCGAAATAATAGTTTTGATCCTATTGCAGCCCTTTTTACAAGTAAGGAATTATTTTTGCTTTATAGTCATATGTTATATTTGTTCCAAGTAAGTAATGACATCGAAATGTATATTATATTTTTCATAGATCACTATAGATAATCAAGATTAGGTATGTGTTGATAGAGGAATTTGGTAATCAACAAAGATGAGGTTCACGGCCGGAATCAAGATCCGTGACGGTGGTTTTGGTCGCTGGAGAGTGGTGGTTGTTTGTTTTAGGGGGTGGCTGAGATTAGAGTTTTGAGTTGGTCTCACGTGCTCTCAACTCATGATCCCCCAATGTGCCTACGTACCCCTATATTTATAGGGGATCAAGCCATACGTAGTTCTATGGAACCAGGAGTCCTAGTTTGATCAGGACTAGGCCTCTTGGCAATAAGGTCGGAGATAGGCCGAAGGCCCATCTTGGAGAATCCTACTCCTGTTAGAATTAGTCTTGAGTATGACTACCTCAGACTCCTAATCCAAATAGATCACGGATTCAACGATATCTCCACTACGAGAGATAGCATCTACCACGAGTCCACGACTCTTATGGAGAAGTTATCTGGGGGAGCCATGACTAACCCCTCGAGGTGCAGGGACACGTCCTCACCTCTCGGTGAGGTCTTCATCTTCAAACAAGGTAGACAAGGAGCCAAATTACACGATCGTCTCAATCCCCCGATGAGGGCTAACTCACCAGAATACAGGATCCAGACATATGATCGGCCTTCGTGTTACCCCGGAGGGCCTTCAAGAGCCATGATCACCTCAAGCCCCCACACGAGGGTTAACTCGGCAGATAGCAGGATTGAGGATTGTAGATCATGCCCGGATGAGCCCGGGAACTATCAGATGAGCCTGATAACTACCAAATGAGCTTGGTAACTAGTCTTCATATCCCTCGGAAGGGTCGTCACGGAGACTCACTCATCCTCTTTCTTTCATCATGTATTTCATAACTATGCCTCTTCTGAGTCAAAGGACGCGCCCTGATAGGGAGGACGTGTCCTTCCCAATTCCCGTCTTCATCCCTGTTTACTGGACAAGAGACCGCACCTCCCGGGCCATGTCTGGGGAGGGCGCTTCCTTCCCTTATCTTGTCTTCAATCCTCCTTACTGGACAAGAGACCGCACCTCCCGGGCCATGTCTGGGGAGGGCGCGTCCTCCCCTCCACATGATATACAAAAACAGCTACAACACCTCGGAAGAGTCGTCGTATCCCCCGGAGGGGTCGTCATATCCCCCCCGGAGGGGTAGGTCTTCCTATCCCCGGAGGGACGGTCTTCGTCTCCCTCGGAAGGGTTGTCTCAGCGAATGTACACTCTCCCATAAGAAGAGCCTTCTTACAACACATCAGACAGGTCCTTCTTTAACATGAGGTCGCGCCCCCGGGGAGGCGAGGACACCCCGTTAAAGGCACGCCCTTGGTCTTCATCTCATTGTCAACTTCTTACAAGGGACGCGCCCCTCGGTCACCTCCGAAGAGGGCGTGCCCTCCTCCACATATTACAGGACGTGGGTGGACGGAGGTCGGTCGCGTCTCTCCATCAACACTCTCAAGTAAGGCGTCCCTCCTTGTGACTCGGAGGACGCGTCCTTTTCAAGCAACACCAAGGGTCGGTCGCATCCTCCCTTTATAAGCAGGAGGACGCCTCCTCTTCACGCAACACCAAGGGTCGATCGCATCCTCCCCTTATAAGCAGGAGGACGCGTCGGGACACGTGTGACCTGGAGGACACATCCCTCCTTCCGACGCGGAGGACGCGTCCTCTTCATTAAGATACGCAACATCGGCGGATCAGTCGCGTCACGGAGGGCTGCGCCCTTCCGTTCAGACTAGTGTCTTCAAGGGTCGGTCGCGTCCTCCCTTTATAAGCAGGAGGACGCGTCCTTCCTTTATATAGGACTCTTAGCCCAATTCATGTCTTACTTAGTTAAACTAAGTACATACTTGGCCCAACAAGGACCTAGCCAAATTTGGCTATAACAAGTACTCCCCAAATTTTCTTGATATTGGAGATATCAGGGAAATTTTTACTCCATACCACACATCCTCTTCCGAGAGCGCGTCCGCGCATAGAGGCGTGACGTAAGCCACTTCTATTCCTCGACATTCCAAGATGCAGGCTGTGCACAAGCCTTGCATGTATATAATGTCGGTGTCTTTGATCATTTAGCAAAGTTGCTAAGCATGAGGCTGTCGCGTCTTCTTGATGTGTTCATAAATAATAAGCAATCTTTATGTAGACAAAAGAAAACAGGGGGCGCGGCCTATCTGTCGTTGACAGTGGCGCAGCTTCGCTTATTCCTTCCAAATGACACATTCAACCATAACATTCGCGCCAATGAACTTCAACAAAAGAAGGGCGCGCCTTCGCTGTGCGAAGGTTTGTGGCTTTTTTTTCAGCCTTACTGTGTCCATGGTATCTGGGAATAGTAAATATAAGGCGCGACTTACAGAATGGCGCCGCCTAGTTATAACATGACCCCTTTTAATTCTTTTTGTTAAAGAATTGCCTAAGCAGAGGGCGCGGCTGATGGCGCTGCCTTGCAATATTTCTTTTCTTTCAAGGACTGTATAAGCAGAGGGCGCAGCCTTACTTGTAAGGCTCTTTTGATCTTTTCCAAGGATTAAGTAGAGGGCGCGGCCTTTGGCGCAGCTTTACTTTTTCACGCGTGAATCACTTGCTTAAGAAATTCAAAAGGACCACTCCCCAGTCCATACATCATCCCATACGAGGCATCACGAATCTTATCGTGGTTTAAAAAAGCTCCGGTGCATCGCACGGGTCCCAGAGCTAATAGCTCAATGGGGAATTAATAGTATAAACTGTTATCCAGAGCATATCATGAATATGTAAGATCCAGAGCGTATCATGGATGCGCAAGTATAATGTCCAGAGCGTATTATGGATGCGCAAATATAGTATCCAGAGCATATCATGGACACGTAAATAATCATAGCATCCAGAGTAAATCGTGGATGACATCCAGAGCGTATCATGGATGGTTAAAATTCATAGTACCCAGAGCTAGTCATGGATAATTTGGTAACCTTTGAAAGGCCTTAAGTGTACCTTAATCAAAGACCTTGCAGGTATCATGCTACGTTCCCGTAGAACGGAGGGCGCGCCCTCATCAAGATGGACAGCTCCTTTAGCATGTTAGACTTGACCTGCACTTTATCATGTATACGACTTAATACTGATGGTCAGTGTTACCTCACGACGCGCCCTGTTAGGGGAAGACGCGTCCTCCCAAATTATCAACCCTGGAAACATGACCTTGGAACTCGGGGTGCGTCCAACTAGGAGGAGGCGCGTCTTTGAAGCATCTCCCTTCTCAACATTATTATCCTGGGGGCGCGCCCTCATGTGCTTCCTCAAGTGATGAGTACTTCCGGGAGGACGCGCCCTAGGGAGGGACGTGACCTCTTCAAGACTAGTGAGCTCCTTCCTGAGTATGTTTGTCTTCACAAAGTATCATATGAAGCAATTAATGCATCAGACATACCAGAGGGCGCGCCCTGTCAGAGGGAGGCGCGCAATTCGTTCTCTGATAGAATACTGGTTGGATATGGCGTACCCCTTTAGGAGGGCGCGCCTTGTTGGAGGAAAGTGCGACTACTCCTCACGGCGAAGAGGTGTATTCCTCATAAAGGTAACACCATATTACCTGTGAATTTACACATGTAGTAGTCTTAGGGAACCAAATACTGGGGGAGTTTAGTATTTACCTGAGGGCGCGCCCGGTCAGGGGAAGGCGCGCACCCTTACGACTTTTCGAGCTAGGTTCCATCTCAATAGCTCGCCCTTCGTAACCTTCCCGTTCATATCATCACACGTGGTCAGGCCTTCAACATGCGCCTCTCGCGAACCTCAAATTACTTGCTCTGGGGAGGGCGCGCCCCTTCAGAAAACCGTTGAGGCTTCCAGGGAGGCGATCTCCTTCTCGTAAAGACTCAAACCACAACAGACTTGTTAGCAATAACATGCGAAAGCATTGTGAGAATCTTACCCGGAGGTGCGCCTTCTTCGGAGGTGTCAGGGAATTCATTCCTCACGGTGGTAGTCGAGCACCACATCACTTGGAGGTGTACCCTGTCAGAGGGAGGTGTACCCTGTCCTGGGGAGGTGTACTCTATCCGGGGGAGGTGTACCCTGTCCGGGGGAGGCGTACCCTCTTCGTAGGTGTCAAGGGATGCATTCCTCACGGTGGTCGTCAGACACCACATCACCTGGAGGCGTACCCTGTCAGGGGAGGTGTACTCTCTCCGGGGGAGGCGTACCCTCTTCGTAGGTGTCAAGGGATGAATTCCTCACGGTGGTCGTCGGACACCACATCACCTGGAGGCGTACCCTGTCAGGGGAGGTGTACTCTCTCCGGGGGAGGTGTACTCTGTCCGAGGGAGGCGTACCCTCTTCGTAGGTGTCAAGTCTCCGAAAATCGCATCCTTCGCTGACTCCCCGGTCCAGAATACCTTGTTCGCACATTAGGTTACCTCCTAGAATTTAGTTGATGATCGTCCTCCTTCAAACTCCCGATGGAGATATCGTCCTTTTTCTGAAAAAGTAGATGAAGATCTCCTCCTCTTTTGTGCTCTAGCCATCGCCCTGCCGGAAAACGCTCCTCCTCTACGTGCGAATCTCCGTCGTGTGACATCTCTTCCTCCTAAGATGAAGATCTTGAATAGCCCCTCCTTCTAGCGCCAATTTGTTGATAGAGGAATTTGGTAATCAACAAAGATGAGGTTCACGGCCGGAATCAAGATCCGTGACGGTGGTTTTGGTCGCTGGAGAGTGGTGGTTGTTTGTTTTAGGGGGTGGCTGAGATTAGAGTTTTGAGTTGGTCTCACGTGCTCTCAACTCATGATCCCCCAATGTGCCTACGTACCCCTATATTTATAGGGGATCAAGCCATACGTAGTTCTATGGAACCAGGAGTCCTAGTTTGATCAGGACTAGGCCTCTTGGCAATAAGGTCGGAGATAGGCCGAAGGCCCATCTTGGAGAATCCTACTCCTGTTAGAATTAGTCTTGAGTATGACTACCTCAGACTCCTAATCCAAATAGATCACGGATTCAACGATATCTCCACTACGAGAGATAGCATCTACCACGAGTCCACGACTCTTATGGAGAAGTTATCTGGGGGAGCCATGACTAACCCCTCGAGGTGCAGGGACACGTCCTCACCTCTCGGTGAGGTCTTCATCTTCAAACAAGGTAGACAAGGAGCCAAATTACACGATCGTCTCAATCCCCCGATGAGGGCTAACTCACCAGAATACAGGATCCAGACATATGATCGGCCTTCGTGTTACCCCGGAGGGCCTTCAAGAGCCATGATCACCTCAAGCCCCCACACGAGGGTTAACTCGGCAGATAGCAGGATTGAGGATTGTAGATCATGCCCGGATGAGCCCGGGAACTATCAGATGAGCCTGATAACTACCAAATGAGCTTGGTAACTAGTCTTCATATCCCTCGGAAGGGTCGTCACGGAGACTCACTCATCCTCTTTCTTTCATCATGTATTTCATAACTATGCCTCTTCTGAGTCAAAGGACGCGCCCTGATAGGGAGGACGTGTCCTTCCCAATTCCCGTCTTCATCCCTGTTTACTGGACAAGAGACCGCACCTCCCGGGCCATGTCTGGGGAGGGCGCTTCCTTCCCTTATCTTGTCTTCAATCCTCCTTACTGGACAAGAGACCGCACCTCCCGGGCCATGTCTGGGGAGGGCGCGTCCTCCCCTCCACATGATATACAAAAACAGCTACAACACCTCGGAAGAGTCGTCGTATCCCCCGGAGGGGTCGTCATATCCCCCCCGGAGGGGTAGGTCTTCCTATCCCCGGAGGGACGGTCTTCGTCTCCCTCGGAAGGGTTGTCTCAGCGAATGTACACTCTCCCATAAGAAGAGCCTTCTTACAACACATCAGACAGGTCCTTCTTTAACATGAGGTCGCGCCCCCGGGGAGGCGAGGACACCCCGTTAAAGGCACGCCCTTGGTCTTCATCTCATTGTCAACTTCTTACAAGGGACGCGCCCCTCGGTCACCTCCGAAGAGGGCGTGCCCTCCTCCACATATTACAGGACGTGGGTGGACGGAGGTCGGTCGCGTCTCTCCATCAACACTCTCAAGTAAGGCGTCCCTCCTTGTGACTCGGAGGACGCGTCCTTTTCAAGCAACACCAAGGGTCGGTCGCATCCTCCCTTTATAAGCAGGAGGACGCCTCCTCTTCACGCAACACCAAGGGTCGATCGCATCCTCCCCTTATAAGCAGGAGGACGCGTCGGGACACGTGTGACCTGGAGGACACATCCCTCCTTCCGACGCGGAGGACGCGTCCTCTTCATTAAGATACGCAACATCGGCGGATCAGTCGCGTCACGGAGGGCTGCGCCCTTCCGTTCAGACTAGTGTCTTCAAGGGTCGGTCGCGTCCTCCCTTTATAAGCAGGAGGACGCGTCCTTCCTTTATATAGGACTCTTAGCCCAATTCATGTCTTACTTAGTTAAACTAAGTACATACTTGGCCCAACAAGGACCTAGCCAAATTTGGCTATAACAAGTAAATGATTTTAAGGCCTATGAAAATAGTAAACTGAAGGTAATCTGAATTTTTTTTAATATTTGTTTTCGTAATGTGAAGCTTACTGCTTGTCATTACACTTGTAGTTCCTTCAAGAATCAGAGGACCAGAATCTTGGACGGTGTGCATTAGGTGGAATCACACAACTTATTGCAGCTCACTTGCTGCAACAATTTCTTGGAGCCCCATCATTGTATCTAATTCATGAGTAGCCAGTTCTTTCATTATTATAGGAGAGATGAATTTTGCAGATATCTTTTCTTCTATGTATTTTCATATAGCAGTATCATAATAAAAAAAAACTTGTTATAATGTTTAGTGTTTGACATATTGTGCAGCAGGATCCCTTTTATGTATTTTATATAGTAGTATTATTATAATTTTTTTTTGTCATTTTAAGTTGTAGTTTAACATATTCTACCGTGGAATACTTTTTATTCTCGAAGCACTTTTCAGTTTTTCCCAGAGTCTTAATATTATCTTATTGAGTAGTAGAATTACTTTTCATGCTTAGCAATAGAATCATTTGTCATGCCATGGAGTAAAATCATTTTTTCTTCTACTTTCAAATTAAAATATATCTACTTGAGCACATAACATACATTTAAGATCCAATATTAAAGATGTCTCACTAAACAAACAAAACATGTTAAGTATGATATCAACAACTTCATTAACATTGTAGGCAAGAATAAAGTTCAACGGTAGAATATTAATCAAGCAATGTAAAACTTTGTATATTTACACTACAATACCACCATTTAACTGTAAAAAGAAAAATTATTTTTAAAAACACAATTTAGTTATCCAAAGCATGTTTTTATTCTTTTCAAGGATAAATTAAAGGCTACTTTGTCCAAATCTAAATGATTGGAGTTTACATATATTATTAATTATTTGCAGATCTAAAAAACAAAGTTGAAGTGATTTCAATCATTTTATACTGCCTATCAATTTGAAAATTATAGTTTTGTGTGAAAAGATAAAAAAAAAAAGAAACTGATTTGAAATAAACTATATATTTGGAAAGATCATTAACCACCAAGATATAAAGAATTAGAAAACTCTCTAAACAATAAAATTATGAACTCTACTAGTCTACCACACACACCTTAGAATATTACAAGGATGATAAAAGAATCACAATGTTAGTTGCAGGAACAACTTTTGTTAACACTCAATATATCCACTCTACTTTTTTGAACTATTCTACTTGAGGATCATTCTTAAATTTTTGACTCTGCAACACCTAACAACATTCGATAACACTCATTTGCTAAATGAAATTCCTTAATAAATTGGGCAAGGATTGAATTTCACAGAATCTCTCCACATGAGTTTCTTGATATTCTCTTCACTGCATGATGGCTACTCAAAGTCGAAACTAAAAGGATGAGAACAAACAGGCTCCTCATTTATGTCGTGAAGAGGTGCCAAGTATGGGTGGCAAATTGCCTAATCAACTGAAAAAAAAAAAAAATGTCATTACCTAAAATGAGTACAAAGAAAGTTAATTTCGGACAAGTGGAGTTGTAATTCATATAAAAGCAATACTAAACAACATTCTCCATTGGCTAGAGGCTGGAATGATTTATGAACAATGAAACACAACATAAGATTGTTTAATAATATACCTGAGTTCTTAAAAGTAACTCATTTCGAAACCGGATTTTATCTGCCATATTCCTTTTCACCTAAAACAAACTCTGCATAAAAATATTTAAGAGCAAGCGCAATTGTGATAATCAATGGCCCTACTATTGCCCCTGCATTATTACCAATTCATATTAATAGTTACATCATCTATTATAAAATCTAATGTGCTTTGATTGGTCCACATAAAAGTCATCACATGCAAAAGCTAACACCAATGTCATACAAAACTCACACTAGACAATGCAAATCATTTACAACTTCAAATGGTCATGGTATTTAACAAGTGACCGACTAAACTAAGAAATTGATTCCATATATGTTTTATCGTATTTGTTGTGTTTCTTTTAAAAACTCAATTATTTTTCCTCTTGAGTAAATAATCTTCACTTATAGATATAAAGTAAAGAGTCATTAATTATAATTAGCCTTTCAAGATAAACTTCTCGCCATTTAACACAGAGCCAAAAAGATACCTTGGGCATGGTGTGTCCAACATAAATTTTGCAACAATTTAAGAAAAAAGTAATGCAGAAAATATTGTGGTAATAAAAATGACAAGGAAAAGAATATATGCATTTAACCGCTGTTGTCAAAGTGAAAAGTGTCATTCCACCAATAATGCTAAGACCGATATCTTAACAACTTTAGCATATGCAATATTGATGATCGGTACAATCTTATCATTGACAGGGGTCCGAAAGACTTGTTCATTGGTATCATTCAAACCAATATATCAACAATCTGACATCACAATGAAAATTTATGATTTTATAATAGAATCGAAAGTAATGAAAATCAAAAAATCCAGGATTGCTCATATATGATATAGTTCTACAACAGATTCAAAAATCAATCAACCAAAATTAACTAAATCAAGTAATAAATTAACAAATTGACTGTTTGTCTTCCAGAGTAAAATCTATGTTCACAATTTTGATTCTATATTAGATTCATAAAATAAAGATAACAAATAATTGGCAATAACCAGCAAATTGATTGAAAGAATAAAAATCAAATATAAAACAATTAAAATAAAAAAATTACAAACACCAAATAGATAATTTCTGCTTCATAATTATGTCAAAAAACTTCATTCTAATGCATCACATAAAATAATTTTAATACTGAATAGAAAATGATTATAATATAGAACATAAAAATGATTCTTTTAGAGATATAAACATGACTCTAATACAGAGTATAAGACCTTATCAACATTAAGTGATTATATCAATGAGTAACATTAAGAGCAGCTATCTACTGAAGAATATTAAACACATTTATTCTATAGTAGAATATATTCAAAAACATTCACAATATACCACTGATTTGCTCTAAGATTTAACCAACATTTATTCTACGGTGGAACATATGCAAAATACTTTAAAATCTTATATTATTTAAAATCAATTTTTCACCTATTCTATAATAGAATATATTTAAAAAATATTCATAATATACTAATATGCTCTAGAATATAAACAACAATTATTCTATGGTAGAATATATGTAAAATACTCTTAGAAAATTAAGTGCTTATAAATTGATTTTGTACCTATTCACCTTAACATTTTGTAATAATGTTATTCCAAATCACCTGAAAGGCTGAAACAGAGAAAATAACATGATTATACTATAAACATGAATAGAAATATTCTACAGTAGTGGAACCCTAATTTATCGAATGAAAAGAGTATTGATTTTGTTGAACTTAAAACAAGAATTTCTTACATACGATAGGACCTTCCAGTTAGATCGATTTGTTGTTCCGAGCTATTTTCTTCGATCTTCTTGTGTGAATCTGTCGAGCTACTCCGATTACTGTTTGTATCGAGGATTTGCGTGTATTCTGAATCTTAGTTTTCTTGGATCTTTCAAAAAAAAGAACGAAAAGCAACAACAGACAGAGAGAGCAAACATAGAGAGTAAAGAGAGAAAGTGTTGAATAAAAGACAATATTTGGCACAGTAATATTCTTTCTTTTTATTCAGATATTATCACCCGTTGGATTAGATCTAAATGAACGCGGGAGATTTAATCAAGAGTTTACTATGTAACTCCATATAATATGGTTCTCCCTTGAATTTTCACCTATATATATATATATATATATATATATATATATATATATATAGGCTCATGATCAAATAGAAACCACTCCTAAAATAAAAACTAGAAACCAGTTTCCCTACCACTATTTATAACTACGGGTATCACTAATTTATACTGCACTAATCACTGTTTTTATACAGTATGTAAACAGCGATTTTTATTGTCCAAATTGAGAAAATCTACTTATCTAAACTATTGATAATCGATTATAAATGATCAATTTCATTCGTAGGAAGGTTCTTGGCGGTAGGAAGCCGCAAGAGAAGTTGTGTGATGATGGTAAATAATCGTTAATTTTGTAAGTTATGATGAAAAGTGTATGTGACTATTGGTGATGATAGACAATGGTGGCAAGTCATGGAAACGTCTGGTAATGGTGGTAAGAGGTCCATTATTATGATTTGGGAGAAGATGATGGTCATATACATTGCATATATGTGTATATATATATTTATATCGGCGAGATATGCTATATATAAATTAGTGATATGTTATGTACAAATTAGTGATTTCTGTAGTCAAAAATAGTGATAAAAAACTGTCCAGAAACTGGTTTTTAGTTTTTAGGCTAATTTGGTTTCTATTGGAGTAGGACTCTCTCTCTCTCTCTCTCTCTCTCTCTCTCTCTATATATATATATATATATATATATATATATATATAGGCCTTTGTTCTATGGAGAACCATCTTATATGGAGTCTCGTGGAGAACCCCCTCCATTAATCTGGACCGTTAGATCTAAATCAAATCTAACGGCTGTTCATAAACAATGTTCAATTAGGAAACTGACTCTTTCTCTCTCTCGCTCTGTCCGTTATTTTCGTTATTTGCCGTTATTTCATCTCTCTCTCTCTCTATATCTCGCGCGATTTCTGATCTCGCGCGATTGTGATCTCTGCTCTCCATCTCGCTTTCTTTCTATCTCTCAATCTATCTCTCATCATCCTCGCGCTGAATCTTTGTTTCTCCAAATTCGTCGTTGTCAGTGGATTGAAGCTATCGGATATGGAGATTTCGTCAAATCAAACTGTGTTTTGCTCGAATCAAGCTCAGTTTTCCTCAAATCAAGCTAATTTTCGCGAAGTTGCTGACATTCAATCATCATCAGGTTCGAATCAATAGATCTACTTTATGCATAAATAATACTGAAATAAGTTTTTGAAGATAAAAATTTGATTTTTATGGTGCTACTATAGAATCGAATAAGATTTTGTTATTAAATTTTGTTGCCGCTGTAGAATCATATAAGCTTTTCCGAATTATCCGTGTGTGTTGTTGCTGATAGATAATGTTGATGAGATTATATGAGATACTGATGATTATTGTAAGAAACAGCTAGGAACTTTCAAATTTATACTTTTTGTATTCATTTTTTGATGTTTAATATTGTTGTTGTTTGTAGATACTGATGAGTTGTTACCAGTTCCTGATGATTATTCTCATCAGGAACTGACATAGAATCAAATTATGTTAATGAGATGATTATGTTATAGAATCATATAATACAATCAAAATTTTGTATATGAATGCTTCTATTATAGAATCTATAAATTGAATATATATTTTTATTCTCCAATACTGATGAGTTGTTATCAGGTCCTGATGATTATTCTCATCAGGATTTGACATAGAATGAAATTATATTAATGAGATTATTATATTATAGAATCATATGATATATTCAAAATTCTGTATATGTTAGAATGTTATATGATGACATATTTTTTTATTATTTTTGCAGGCAATTCTGTTTGTATTGATGTTGTTGATAATGTTTGTGATACTACTGTTCATGATTTTGTTGAGGATTGCTTAGAAGGTTTTGATGAGTCAATTAGTAGAAGCTCTAAAGTGTGGAATCCTAAAGTTTCTGATGACAAACTTAAACCATATCCTGGTCAACTGTTTAAAGACATTGAGTCGGCTTTTAAGTTCTATACTGATTATGGCAGAGATGGTGGATTTGAGGTTCGTAAATCAACACAAAAAGTCAGGAATGGTATTATAGTTACCAAGTACATAATTTGTTCTAAAGGAGGTCATCACGATACATCCATGACAAAGGATGTTGATGTTAATTCAGAATCATCTCATGCATCAACTAGTGTTCAACTGCAAGTCAAGAGGAGGAAGACGGTGACAAAGAGATGTGACTGTCGAGCAAAAATTATTCTGAAGTACAATGGTTTCAATGCGTATGTTATTTCGTCATTTATCGAAGTTCACAACCATCGTCTAGCATCGCCATCAGGAAAAGAATTTCTACTTTGTAATCGATCTATGACTTCATTTCAGCGCCGATTTGTTCTAGATGCTGCGAAATCAAACATTGGCTCGTATAGAGCTCACAATTTGTTCAAGTCGATATCAGGATCCTACTCTGAAGTTGGGGCAACCGCTGTTGATTTTCAAAACTGGATGAGAGATATAAAATTATATATCGGCAAACATGATTCTGATATGCTGATACAGAAGTTTCAAAACAAAAGGGACGTATCAGATGGAGGATTTTTTTTCGAATATCAGACGGATTCAAACGGTCATCTTACCCGTCTTTTTTGGGCTGATATTCAAGGACGTAGGAGTTATGAAGTATTTGGTGATGTTGTATCTTTTGATGCAACATACCGTACCAATAAGTAAGTTTGATATGCAGTTTAATTTTATTTTGCAAATTATGAGTTTTTTGAATAATTTCATTGTTATCTAATTTTACAATTTTTTTGGTGTGAAAGGTATGGAATGGTATTCGTGCCTTTTATTGGAGTAGATAATCATTGGAAGAGTGTTACTTTTGCTTCTGCATTACTAAATCATGAGGATGCAACAAATTTCACGTGGGCTTGTGAGATGTTTCTTCAAGCATTTGGCCGTCCACCAAAATGTATAATAACTGATCAGTGTCTTGGGATGAAAGTTGCAATTGCTAACACATTCCCACATTCTATTCATCGTTATTGTATGTGGCATATAATGCAAAAGTTCCCTGCCAAGGTATAATCATCCTTGATTCTATTGTAGAATTTATTGATTTCTCTTATTACATATTTGTATGAAAATGTTTTAGGAAAAAATTCCACTTCAGAATCATATATTGTATTATTTTAAGTTAATTTTTTGTTATTTATGATTAATTCTCTGCATGGTCCCTTATCAGTTGTTTTTGATATTGTGGATGTAGGTTGGTCCTGTGTTCTGTGCAGAAACGGGATTTATGGAAAAACTCAATAAGTTTGTTTGGTCATCACATTTGACTGGTCCTGAGTTTGAAAAAGGTTGGGATGATGTGCTTAAGGAATTTGGATTAAGTGAACATGTCTGGTTGAAAGAGATATATGCAATGAGGGAATCATGGATTCCTGCTTTCTTTGCGGACAAGCCAATGGGAGCCTTATTGAGAACAACCTCAAGGTCAGAGAGCAGTAATTTCTACTTTAATCATTTCGTCCAAAAAGGGGATACTCTTTCAGAGTTCTACTTGTGTTATGAGAGTGCTATTGACAAACAAATTCATGACCAAAACAAATTGAACACCACTGACAAGAATTGTATTCCACAATCTATTACTGAGAAGGCTATTGAAAAGCATGCAGCTTGCCTTTATACTCGAAGTATGTTTTATAAGGTTCAAAAACAAATAAAAGCCAGTTGCTTTCATATCAGTCTTGGTGGGCAACCAATTGTTACTGATGGCGTGAATAAATATTTACTTTGTGATAAGAGCTTGAATGGTAAGTTGTTTGAGGTTGAATTTTGTTTGTCAACATATGATATTAGCTGTTCCTGCAAGCTGTTTACCAGAGTAGGCTATCTGTGTCGTCATTGTTTCTATTGTTTGAGTTTGTGGGGTGTTGATAAAATCCCACATCAGTTCATATGTAAGCGTTGGATGAGGAATGCAGAGAGATTTTGCAAATTGAAGTTTACTGATGAAAGCGAATGTGCTACTGATGGGCATATCAGTAGAGAAATTGCAATGAGGATATGGACAGAGTATCAAGCTTGTGTTGATAATGTTTGCAATAACCTGAAAGGTTTAGAGTATTTGTTGGATGAGATGAAGTGCTTGAGGATTAGAGTTGAAGAGAAATTTGATAAACGTCCGGCAACAAAAGATGATATGCTGGAAGAGATTTTCGGTGTGAGGCCTTCAGGTTCAAGTAATGTACTTCCACCACTGCCAAGTAACAACAAAGGATGTCGTAAAAGAATTGTTGGTGGTGCAGAGTTAAGTCGTGATGGGAAGAAAAGACCAACCAGGACATGTAAATTTTGTCATACTCTTGGGTATCATGATTCACGCAACTGTCCGAAGAAACTCCTTGTTAATCAGCAGATTCCAACTATTCCTAATATACAAGTATCTCTTAGTCCTAGCTTCTACTCTCAAAATATGACTAGTTAGTATGTATAGTTAGTAGTTACTCTCAAAATGTAGATATGTTTTGTGTTGTTAGTATTTTGTGATGAAGAAATATTGTTGTTTGGCGATTCAGAATGTGAAGATTTTTAATATTTCTGATATAATCAGTATTTTTTTTATTAGATTAATTTTGTGTATTGATTTTTCAAGTATCATTGTGTTGGAGTTGATTTGTTGATTCTAATGTAGAGTCAGTTGACTTGTCATGTTGTAATACTGATGAAAAATACTGATGAGAAATACTGATGTATCTATTCCTGATGCACAAAAAACTATTCTAGAGACAGTGATTTCTAATTGACTCTATAGTTGCATCATAGTATATGAATTATAAAATACTGATGTAGTAATCAAATACTGATGAAACACATGAATAATATAGAATATTATTTTATTTTATTTTTTTGCTTCTAAAGTGGAATCAACTACATTTATTAAAAAAAAACTGGCAATATTTGGTTATGTTATAGAATCAGACTTTATATGTCTATTTTTTATGTTTTATTTTTCAAAATATCTTTTATTATGAACATGGTTAAGTATGAACAAGTACAAATATATGATTTTATTTTATTGCTTCTATCAAGGGACCAAGATGCACAAATTAACAATGATAATTACTGATGCAAAAATTAATGATGAAAAATAATACTTACAGGTGGAGACAAAGAATGATTTATAGATCTTCTGTTCTTTGTTCATTTACAACTTGAAAAACATTGCTTTCACTTAGAAATCTTGCAAGACGTTTATCCTCCCTTGATTTCAGATATTTGATCAGTTTGTCTTTCAAGATTTTCTGTTCTTCATCATCATCATCTATTTGAAATAGAGCTGCTCTGATGGTTGTGTTTGTACTGAATTGAAACTTGATTTCATCAAAACTGATATACGTAGGCATTGTCCCTCTTGGATTAAGATGCAGATATTTTGAACCTTCTGAATCCGAAACCTTTGCACTCTTCTTTTGCATAGGGACTTCTTTCAGCGAGTAATCAGTATAACTTGGAGTGTATTCACCAGTATAAGATCCATCTCCATCCACCATTCTTCTTCTTATAGTATTCAGGATCATCCTAGACCATAGGGCTGTTGTTTCATTTGTCACTCTTAGTAAATACTGTACAAACTTTAGCTCCTTATTGGACTTGATTAAGAGATCTTCAATTGGCAGCACCCTGGTTGTATTATCATGTAGAAAATATATCATTTTCTGCTTTATGTCCTTTGTATCCCAGTGATCCTCAACAATGGCTACACTTTCAATTTTCTCAAGATGTTCTGCAGTTAACTTCTCATCAGGACAATCTTTAAGGGGACATGGATCAATGTAGATTGCATTCTCATATTTAATTAAATGAGAACCAAGTCCAGCTTTTGTGGAATGACTAATCAATTTTAAGTCAGAAATTCTAATCTTTGAGGTTGCTCCTTTAATAGAAGGCATTTCAGTCATCATTCCTCCAGAGATGAAGTTTATTTGTCTCTGAGCCATGCTGTCATTATTCATTTCTCTGTTTCTACGCCTTCTATCTTTTAGTATCTTTTCTGCTCTGGGGCAGTGACTCATTGGGAGGTCAGATTTCAGCCTAGAAGGATCATCCCAGATCTTGCGATTTGATTTCAACACTTTACGCAGATAAAAATTTTCATTTGCCCGAACCTTTCTTTGAATTTCTCTTTCTCGTTTGTCAACTTTCTTCACTTCTACATCATCTTCTTCATAATAGCTTTCTAGATATACATAAGCCACTATGGTCTTAATACTTTTCATGTAGTCAGCATCCTTAATAACACCATGAATATTCCCAGAATCTTTAACATTTTGTTGTACCGCGTCAGTAACTTTGTAGTGAGCAACTGAAGTCACATCTTCAATTACTTTGACAGTTTTTGCCTGTATGACAAGTCCAATTACTAAAACAGTTTCAGCATCAGAAATATTTTTGGGAATTAAATCAGTTACCAAATCATTAGCAAATAAGTTGTCATTAAACGTGCCAAGTTTTAATAATTGTATTTTACCTGAATTTCAGGATCATTGCCCAACTCAGTTTCAGCATGAGGAACATTTTCATGGACAATTTCTTCACCAGCATCCAAAATATCTTTAGAAATTGGCTTTTCAGGATCTGAGGTTATTTCAGGATTGTGAAGAGAAGCATTTTGCTGTACGCCAAGTGCAATGAACAACATATTATTAGTATCAGGAATACTGTCAGGATTGGAAATACTGTTGATGTCAATTTCATTCTATAAGAGAATCATGTCTTAAGAGTGAAATACTGTGAGGATTGAGTGAAGTACTGTCAGGATTGGAAATACTGATGATGTCAATTTGATTATATAAGAGAATTATGTATTAAGAGTTAAATACTGTCAGGATTGAGTGAAATAATGTCAGGACTCAAAATACTGATGATGGTCAATTTGATTTAATAAGAGAATTATGTCTTAAGAGTTAAATACTGATGATTTCAATCTAGTTCTATAAGAGAATCATGTCTTAAGAGTTAAATGCATATATAAAATACTCCCAAGATCAAAATACTGATGATCTTAATTTGATAGCTGTGAAACACAGTCAGTATCCAAATACTGTCAGGAAAGGAAATACTGATGATGCTAAATATGATTCTAGAAGATATTCATGTATCATTACTTAAAGGAATGGAATGTTTTCCAAATGACTCTAACACAGAATCATAAATTTTTACAAATCAGCATTGATTCATTATAGTCAATAACCATCTGCTATTTGAAAGTAAAATGAATAATTGGATTTACCTGAATTTTAGGATCATTGCCTAATTCAGTTTCAGCATGAGGAACAATTTCAGGGACAATTTCTTCACCAGCATTCAAAATATCTTTAGAAATTGTCTTCTCAGGATCTGAGTTCATATCAGGATTTTGAAGAGAAGCATTTTGCTGTACGCCAAGTAACATATTATTAGCATCAGGAATATATTCTAGATTGATATGTCCATTAGTAACTGTCAACTCATCAAGAATTTAAATATTATGGTTTACCTGTTTTGAATCTTTTGATTTTCTATTTGTAATCAATTTATTCTGTTCTTCTTCATCAATTTCAACTTCCAAGGCATCATTATATTGAACAACTTTTGGAATTGGAATTGATGTTGAAGGAATTGGATTTTCTTGAGTTGCGATCTTTATTGTAGTACTTGTTTCCTCATTTGATTCATTTTCTTCGATCTGTTTCTGACCTCTTCCTTTTCCTCTTCCTCTTCCTCTTCCTCTTCCTCTCCCTTTACCTCTCCCTGAGTCCTCCTGACCTTCTCCAGCTTTCAATTCTTTATACCTTTCTTCTTGAAGTCTCCTATATTCTTCCTCAGTCAAGTCTGCATTATCTTCAGCTATAGCAATAATTGTTGCTCTTTGTTCATTTATATTTAAAGCCTTTTCACTGTTTGCATACAGCAAGACTTCTTCTCCATCATTAGTTTTGAATTTCTGAAAATACTTGGCGGCCTCTTCAGCATTATCAATTATCTTGTAATCATCGTTAGTACCTTGAATTTATACACAAACTACATTAACCTCAACATCAATTTTTAATAAAGGCATGATATACATATGCATCTATCGTAGAAGCACAACTACACAAATTTTGATTGCATTACAGAACATTAATTTAAAAAAAAAAAGCATTAATTTCAGACAAAAATTATATCACAAAAGAACATTAATGCTTCTACCCTGGAACCATAATTTTAAAGAATATGATTAACACCCTAAACTTTTAAATAACACACATAAATCAAATTGATTAGATAATTTGTATATAGAATCTATATTATGAAAAAAATTTCAGTCTTAAAAACATATATGCATGTAGAATCATACCAAACCTATAAAACACATACATATGCATTTATCTTATACAACTTTTCACAAAAATACAAGTCAAAATTCAAGGAATAATTAGTACCTTTGAGGAGAACCTTCTCATTTTCCCCCTCGTCTTTATCAATTTTTTGATCATCATTTTTTTGATAACTGATTAAATCCAAACAAACTGGTTCCTCATTTGAATCATTTTGTTTGATTTGTTTTTGACCTCTTCCTCTTCCTCTTCCTCTTCCTCTCCCTCTCCCTTTCCCTCTTCCTGAATCCTTCTGACCTTCTCCAGCTTGCAATTCATTATACCTTTCTTGTTGAAGTATCCTGTATTCTTCCTCACTCATGTCTGGATTATCTTCAGCCATAGCAACAGTTGTTGCTCTTTGTTCATTTATATTCAGTGCCTTCTCACTGTTTGCATACAGCAAGACTTCTTCTCCATCATTGGTTTTGAATTTTTGAAAATAATTGGCGGCCTCTTCAGTATTATAAATTATCTTGTCATCATCATTAGTACCTTGAATTTATACACAAACTACGTTAACCTCAATATCAATTTTTAATAAAGGCATGATATACATATGCATCTATCGTAGAAGCACAACTACACAAATTTTGATTGCATTACAGAACATTAATTTAAAAAAAAAAGCATTAATTTCAGACAAAAATTATATCACAAAAGAACATTAATGCTTCTACCCTGGAACCATAATTTTAAAGAATATGATTAACACCCTAAACTTTTAAATAACACACATAAATCAAATTGATTAGATAATTTGTATATAGAATCTATATTATGAAAAAAAATTCAGTCTTAAAAACATATATGCATGTAGAATCATACCAAACCTATAAAACACATACATACGTATATATCTTATACAACTTTTCACAAAAATACAAGTCAAAATTCAAGGAATAATTAGTACCTTTGAGGAGAACCTTCTCATTTTCCCCCTCCTCTTTATCAATTTTTTGATCATCATTTTTTTGATAACTGATTAAATCCAAACAAACTGGTTCCTCATTTGAATCATTTTGTTTGATTTGTTTCTGACCTCTTCCTCTTCCTCTTCCTCTTCCTCTCCCTCTCCCTTTCCCTCTTCCTGAATCCTTCTGACCTTCTCCAGCTTGCAATTCATTATACCTTTCTTGTTGAAGTATCCTGTATTCTTCCTCACTCATGTCTGGATCATCTTCAGCCATAGCAACAGTTGTTGCTCTTTGTTCATTTATATTCAGAGCCTTCTCACTGTTTGCATACAGCAAGACTTCTTCTCCATCATTGGTTTTGAATTTTTGAAAATAATTGGCGGCCTCTTCAGTATTATAAATTATCTTGTCATCATCATTAGTTCCTTGAATTTATACACAAACTACGTTAACCTCAATATCAATTTTTAATAAAGGCATGATATACATATGCATCTATTGTAGAAGCACAACTACACAAATTTTGATTGCATTACTGAACATTAATTTTAAAACAAAAAAAACATTAATTTCATACATAAATTATTTCACAAAAGAACATTAATGCCTATACCTTGGAACCATAATTTTAAAATATATGATTCACAACCTAAACTTTTAAATAACACACATAAATCAAATTGATTAGATAATTTGTATATAGAATCTAAATTATGAAAATAATTAAATCTTAAAAACATATATGCATGTAGAACATATCAAACCTATAAAACACATACACACGCATATATCTTCTACAACTTTTCACAATAATACAAGTCAGAATTAAAGGAATGATTAGTACCTTTCTGGACATTTTCATCATTTTCCATAAGCTTCTCATGTTCCCCCTCGTCTTTATTAATTGCTTGATCAGCATTATGTTGATAAGAGAATGGGATTAAATCCCAACAAACTGGTTCAGCAGCATCAGTGTTTATTTCCTTTTCAGTTTGAACTCCTGAATCACGCTTTTCAATGCCCTCTGGAGTAACTACCTTCTTGCCTTTGAGCAATTGAAGAATTTCATCAAGTTTCCCTGTAATATCTGTGAACTTTGATTCAAGACTATCTACTCTCATAGACAAAGTGCTCATCTCACTTTTTGTTGCGAAAGTGTTTTCTGAAGATTTGATATTTTCTTGAAGCTTATCTGTTACAGTATGCAAATCTTTGAGCTCAGACCTAAGACCTTGGTGTAGTATTGTTGTTGCTTCCATTTTTTTCTTTAAGTCTGAGCTGTCAAAAGATATTTGCTCTTGCATAAATTTGCTGCTGCTTCCAGAAATACTTTTCCTTGAAATTCTAAGAACTTCAGCCAACTCTGGGTCAGACTCATCTTCAGAGGAATCAGAATTGTCATGGACATCTTCATCTTCGACAATAGGATTTTTTCCCTTGTCATTTTTGTCCGTTTTTGTTGTAGTTGTAGCTTCATCAGGAACTGACATAGAATGAAATTTATGTTAATGAGATGATTATGTTATAGAATCATATAATACAATCATAATTCTGTATATGAATGCTTCTATTACAGAATCTATAAATTGTTTTTAAATTTTTATTCTCCAATACTGATGATCTGTTAACAGTTCCTGATGATTACTCTCATCAGGAACTGACAGAGTGAAATAATCTTAATTAGATGATTATATAATAGAGTCATATGATAGAATCAAAATTCTGTATATGAATGCTTCTATTACAGAATCTATAAATTTTTTTTAAATTTGTATTCTACAATACTGATGAGATGTTAACAATTCCTGATGATTAGTCTCATCAGGAACTGACATAAAATGGAATTATCTTAATTAGATGATTATATTATAGAATCATATGATAGAAATAAAATTCTGTATATGAATGCTTCTATTACAGAATCTATAATTTGTTTATAGATTTGTATTCTCCAATACTGATGAGATGTTAACAGTTGCTGATGATTATTCTCATCAGGAGCTGACATAGAATGAAATTATCTTAATTAGGTGATTATATTATATGATCATATGATAGAATCAAAATTCTTTATATGAATGCTTCTATTACAGAATCTATAAATTGTATATAAATTTTTATTCTCCAAAAGTGATGAGCTGTCACCAGTTCCTGATGAATATCCTCATCAGGAACTGACATAGAATGAAATTATCTTAATGAGATGATTATACTATAGAATCATATGAAAAAATCTATAAATACATATAAAATTTGATACTAATAACGGTTTGGCAAAAAGAGTATGCATTGAATCATATAAAATTATCCATTCTATATAAATAAACCATTTAATGAAAATCATGCTTGATATTTAAATTCTTACTTTGAAGATTTTTCTCTACAGGAACTTCATGAATAGGGTTCACACTGATTAGAGGTTGATAAATGACCATATCCAAATTTCCAGCTGCTTCCTGTAATTGAGTTGAAACCTCTTGCGTCATAATCCGTTCTTCAGTGTCAGCAATTTCAGTTGTCTTGTTCATGTCTTGAATCATCATTTCATCAAGTTCAGGAAGGGGATTGACTTTTTCCTCAACAAGTTCATTGAATTGTAATGTAGGAACGTAGTTTGAGCACTTCACAAGTCTTTTCCTCTTATACACATTGGTCTCTGCCTTTTTCCCAGAATTTGCAGGATCAATCGTTTCTGTATTGCTGATATTCACTGAAGGAGGTGTGCTTTCATCACGATCTGAATCAACATCCAGAATTCTAAGCTTCCTTTTTCTAGGAGGTTTCTGCATTTGTGTATCTGTTGAGTCCATCTCTTTTTTTTTATTATCTGATGCCATTCCTGATGCCACAACCTTCTTTTTTTTTACTTTTGATTTCTGTTTGGAGATGTCCTTGATTTTTCTCTTTGGGCTTTGACGAATTGGTGAACTGTCTAGTGCCATATCAGTAGTTGATGATGGAACACTAGTAGTAACCAAATTATATTTTTCTGCCATGTTTGTGCTAAGAAATTGCCACACTTCTTTAGGAACGAAACATTCACCTTCTAAATTATTTTTCTTATCACCATTTATTATGGCTTTAATCCCTGTTTCTGAAATCTTACTAATAGGTACTAATTCGTCATCAGGAAAATCAGCAGAGGGGCACATATGATTGAAAATCAACTGTAAAAACCTAACATAACAGATATACTTAAGCTTATCCTCTTTTCTAGTACCTATCAAGTTAAGGATGAAATTTCCATAATCAAACACAGTGTTGTAGATAAGAGAATACCCAATTTCAAGTGATCCTGATGGAATAGCATCAAAGTTTGAAACCTTGTTCAAGAAGCATCTAGTGATACAATCAAAGTACAAGTTCCATTGCTTCTTCAGGCGAGATCTCTGCAGTACTCCAATCCTGTCAGGATCACCATTATATCCCAGTAATTTCAAAAACGCAATAAGCACATCAGCTGTAATATATTCTGGAGTTTTTTCTTCTAATTTTGGAAGATGCAGTGCTTCCTCCACCACCTCCGGTGTGATGACATACTCCTTGCCATTGTAATTGAACGTCAATTTTGATTTCTCTGTTTGGCCTCCATTTATAAACTTTAAAGTGCTCCAAATTTGCATTACACTTTTGAAAGTAACCTTAGTAGGTTGAGTCAATGCGTAATAAATTGGACTACAAGTCAAAAAGTCTATAATGATATGAAAATCATCAGGAAACACAGATTTCTCTAAAGGAGCACAGAAATTGTTTGGGGCAAACTCGTACCCTTTTATCGAACACTTGGTGTTCATGAAAGGAGAGGTCTGCATTTTGATGAAGTTAGTGAAATGTGATTTAGATTTTACTAGAATTTGAAGATTGAAGATGTTAATCTGAAAGAGATGAGAAAGCTTAGTTGGAGAATTGAATTTGAAAACCGCCGATTGTGTAGTGGAGTGGAAGTTATGAAAGAGTGTGTTAAGTTGGTTCTGTAGTTTCTGATAAATGCTGATTGGTTTTCCCGCTTCTTTGTTTTTTTTAAAATTAGCGCACTTTTGTTTGTTTTGAATTATTTGTTTAGGGGAAAGAAATTCTTAATTTATTACTTAAATTTAAATTTTAAATAAATATTATTAATGAATTTTTTGTAATAATTATTTTAGCATTTGGTAAATAAGTTTAGTCTTACAGGCAAGAAACCAGTTTAATAAAATTAATTTAAAATCGTTAACATTTGGGGTTTATGGTTTGGGTTTTAGAATAATTAATTTCTACTGTATATTAAATTGCCCGACGGTTAGGGTTTAGGATTGAGGGTGTAGGGCCGGTAGGCCCTACTCCCTCGAGCCTAAACCCTAATTAAGGCGAGGCTGAAGGGCCGAAGGCCCTGAAGCCGAGACGTAGGCGGAATAAATAAATTTAAAATCGTTAACATTTGGGGTTTATGGTTTGGGTTTTAGAATAATCAATTCCTACTGTATATTAAATTGCCCGACGGTTAGGGTTTAGGATTGAGGGTGTAGGGCCGGTAGGCCCTACTCCCTCGAGCCTAAACCCTAATTAAGGCGAGGCTGAAGGGCCGAAGGCCCTGAAGCCGAGACGTAGGCGGAATAAATAAATTTAAAATCATTAACATTTGGGGTTTATGGTTTGGGTTTTAGAATAATTGATTCCTACTGTATATTAAATTGCCCGACGGTTAGGGTTTAGGATTGAGGGTGTAGGGCCGGTAGGCCCTACTCCCTCGAGCCTAAACCCTAATTAAGGCGAGGCTGAAGGGCCGAAGGCCCTGAAGCCGAGACGTAGGCGGAATAAATTAATTTAAAATCATTAAAATTTGGGGTTTATGGTTTGGGTTTTAGAATAATTGATTCCTACTGTATATTTTATTATTTTAATATACACATTATTACAATTGTTAATAATTTTTTGTGTTTTTTTTGGTTTTAAGAAAGATAAGTTTTAAAACTAAATAAAATCATACATGGTTTTTATTAAATTATTTGTTTTATTCATAATTACTAATTTAAATCATAGATAATATAAACGGTCGTTTGGATGAAAATGAAAATCAAAATTTTGCTTCTGTTACGGAATCATAATTACTTGCACCAGTATTCATGCTTCTTCCCAATACGTATTGATTAAATGTTCCTCCTCCTTTTAAATAAATGTCTCTTCAGTTCTTTAATACACTTTTCTATAAAAAGGCATGCATGTAAGCGTACTGTAACACTCATATCAGAAACCCTTTCTTCTCTAAAACCTTTCATCTTCTTC
This sequence comes from Daucus carota subsp. sativus, assembly GCF_001625215.2. Taxonomy (NCBI): domain Eukaryota; kingdom Viridiplantae; phylum Streptophyta; class Magnoliopsida; order Apiales; family Apiaceae; genus Daucus; species Daucus carota. The sequence goes on from NC_030388.2 coordinate 27,358,105, forward strand.
TCCAACCCTTTTGTTTTTTGAAAATGTCTCTCTCTGACGGTTCCGTCCGCATCTGCCAGCGCTGCTTCAGCGTCACTGTTTGGGGTGTTCGCTACCATGTTCTCAGCCTCCCTGATGAGGTTGTTGAAGAAATGGACTTCGAGACACATCTCGAGGTCCAGTTTCTGACAATGAACTGTTACCTTCATGAGGAGCGCCTCCGTGAAGAAGCCGAGGCAAGGAGGCTTGCTGCCATCAGACGCCGCGAATGGATCATTCGATTCGCGGG